>NC_088376.1:119662500-119962500 GCF_037993035.2 Macaca fascicularis
GAGTACCCAAAATATCCCTCAATAAATAGGTGAAGATGATCAGAACAATTCCACAAGCTACATATAAAAATTGTTTCTCTTTCTCTATCATATAGTTATATACCCTGTATGCTCCCCTAATCACAGACTACAGATTGTATGTTATTCCTACCCCTTTCCCTATTAAAAATTGCAACTAACTGCTGTTATTTGAAACACATTTACAAATACAGTGGCCTTTATCAAGTACCTAGATGAAAAGCTATTTGTAATGGTTGATTTTTATCTTCTCCAGGCTGATTTGTTACAGAAGCCACATTTGTGAAGACATTTTATTGTCATTTTAACCAACTCAGAACATCTGAAGATCCCTTTTATAAGCCTATAATGAACAGAATTATTAGTCTTGGATTTTTGGTAGGCCTATAATAAAGTTACTCGTCTTGGACTTTTGATTACTAGACTTTTAATTTTTAAGAAATTCTATCAGCTGTCAAGAGGTGTTTTAGGATTTTTTTTTTTTAAGAGTAACTAATATGTTCTCAACTAATGTTGAGCCTAAATTGTTTACTGCTTTAAAGCAAATTGGGTTTATCCCTATTGCATTTGGGACTTCAAAATACTGATGCAACCTAAGTTTCTCTTCTGTATTGATTGTTTTCAAGTTTATCTTCCCATATTGATAGAGGTTACAGAGATCCTTCTCATTTCTTTTTGCTCTTCACAGACTATAAACACCAAAATCAGGAGTATTTTCTTCCTTTTTTGTTTTGTTTTTTAGTTTCCCAAATTTCACAGTTCGGCAGCTAGATGTTGAATTCTCTTTTCTGCAAGTTATTCATGAATTCTGTCTGCATAGTGCTTTTCTTTGTTCCTTCTAATGGGGTAAGCGCCTGAGTTACTACAACGCCAAAAGTCTCTTTTCTCTTTTTTCCCATTTCTCACTGGTTGAATTATTGTAATCTCCATAGTGTGTTCTTTAAACACAGCTGAACTCTATCTCATTATCATCAAGTTTAACATATATGTGGTCAAAGTGCTTTCCTAATTCTATCAAAATCTGTGCATTTTTCTTTTTTCTTTTTTTTTCTTTTTTGAGACAGGCTCTCTCTCTTTGTCCAGGCTGGAGTGCAGTGGAACAATTATGGCTCACTGCAGCCTCAACCTCCTGGGCTCAAGGGATCCTCCTGCCTCAGCCTCCCAAGTAGCTAGGACTACAGGCACATGCCCACACCACCATGCTCAGTTAATTTTTTAAAATTTTTTGTATAGACGAGAGTCTTCCTGTGTTGCCCAGGCTTGTCTCAAATTCCTGGGCTCAAGCGATCCTCCTGCCTCATCGTCCCAGAGTGCTGGGATTATAGGTGTGAGCTGCTGTGCCTAGCCTCTCCTACATTTTTCTTCAGTCCATGGTAATGAAGTAAACTTGGTTACTTGCCTAATTTCTTAGGTTTATAGGAAGAGAAATGGGAAACTACACATAGTCCAGTGTCATAAGTAATTTATTAAAATAATGGATTCTAAAACTCTTACACTTAAAATAGTCTCAAAGATTAGTTGAACTATAAAACAATAAAAAAATTTTTATGAGTATGTCTGCATGTGAGAATCAGTGACATACTAAAAGGTATTTGTAATATTAGTGCTAGGTAGCACATTTTATATGTATATTTTTAGTTTGTTTGTTTTAGAGATGAAGTTTCGCTGTTGTTGCCCAGGCTGGAGTGCAGTGGCATGATCTCGGCTCACTGCAACCTCCGCCTCCTGGGTTCAAGCAATTCTCTTGCCTCAGCCTCTTGAGTAGCTGGGATTACAGGCACCCACCACCACGCCCAGCTATGTTTTTTGTATTTTTTTTTTAGTAGAGATGGTGTTTTACCATGTTGGCCAGGCTGGCCTTGAACTCCTGACTTCAGGCAGTCCACCCGCCTCAGCCTCCCAAAGTGCTGGGATTACAAGTGTGAGCCACTGCACCCAGTCCACATTTTATATTTAAAAATGTTACTTTTCTCTGATTTGTACTGGTCTTGGGATCCTGGCCCCATATAAATTGTGAAGTCAGCTGATATTAAACAAATCCATTGAACATTGTCTTTATAATAATGAAAAATGGCTGGGCATAGTGGCTCACGCCTGTAATCCCAGCACTTTGGGAGGCCAAGGCGGGTGGATCACCTGAGGTTAGGAGTTTGAGACCAGCCTGGCTAAGAAATCCCGTCTCTACTAAAAATACAAAATTAGCCAGGCGTGGTGGTGGGCACCTGTAATCCCAGCTACTCAGCTGGCTGAGGCGGGAGAATTCTTCAACCCGGGAGGTGGAGGTTGCAGTGAGCTGAGATCGTGCTGTTGCACTCCAGCCTGGCTGTGTCAAAAGAAAGTAGTTAAAAAAAATTTTTTTAATTAAAAAAAAAAAAGAAGAGGTAATGTAGGTGGTATAATCTAATGACACTAGATTCAAAGCTGGAGTATAGTGGAGTTGTACTATAACAACTATAATAAAAGTTCCTGAAGTAAGATAATTTCTAGTTGTTGATGAAGATTTGGAAGTATTAAGAGTTAGTTTCTTATGGTTATATTACCTAAATAGCAAAATGGAAAAAAGTTTAGAGGACTGATTTATCACAGATCATATAAATAAAGATAATTGTTGATTTTTCTTGGACAGTTATAAAGAATAAGCTTCTGGTGTTTTAACAGATGGGAAATAAGACCAAGATTGCAAAATGTCCTTTAAGAACAAAAACTGGGCACATTCTAAAATCAACACAAGATAATTGTATAGGAAGTGAAAAGCTTTTGCAAAAGAAGACAGTTGGTTCAGAAACATCACAGGCAAAAGGTGAAAAAAATGGAATGACTTTTTCATCCATTAAGGATTTATGTAAACAATGTGTAGATAAAGACTGTCTTCATATCCAGAAAGAGATTCCACCTGCAACCCCTAATATACGGAAGACTAGAAACACCGTAAATACATCTCTAGTAGCTAAACAGAAGCCTCACAAAAAACACATCACAGCTGAAAACATGAAGAGCAGTTTGGTGTGTCTAACACAAGACCAACTACAACAGATTTTGATGACTGTAAACCAAGGAAATAGATCTCTTTCCCTTACTGAGAATGGAAAGGAGTCAAAAAGTAAGATTTTTCTAAAGTTTTCATGAATTTTGATTTTTTCAATGTGTGTTTTAGAATGTCAGATTCATTGGGTTTTATGTAACTGTGACTCTTAAATTCTAATTTAACCTGTCAAGCTATTAAAATAATTGTTCTTTTAGAGGACTTTCTCTGATGTGCAAAATTATTTTTATAGTTGTGCCATATTTTAAGGTTAGTGCTCAGAATATTAAGAAACCCAGTTTCTGTGGATTTTAGAAAAAATGTTAGTACAAAAAACTATTATATTTATTTTAGAATATAGGAAGCTTTACTCATATTTAAAATAGTTATATGAAACATTGTTAAGAAAAAACCCATTATGGTATTTCCAGTGAAAATTAAGGAAACTTTACTATGACTATTTGACTTGAGTTGCTGAAAAACACTGCTTTCCTGGCTGCTGCATTTAATCTTCCTGTTCCTCATTCCATGCTAAGAATTGGCAGTACTTTTTTTTAAAAAACAAAGTTAACACAGATTTGGAACGAACAGTAGAGTGTTACAAGCTTTCTCTTTCACAAGTCCTGGCATTGCATCATGTTTTTAAAAGCCTTCTAATTTCCACTTTGGGATGAGGAATTGCGAATATGAAGACAATAGAAATATCTAAAATTTTATTAGGCAATAGTGAAATAAATAAAAAATTAACAGTTCACATGGAGAGGCCCCACAAATGGTTTGGGGACCCAGTAACTCCTGTATATTCCCATGATACTCAAGATGGAATTCTTTACTCTCTTGTTATAGATTATTCTTGGTAAAATGAGGGAGCTGGATTTTGTCTTTAGGGCTAAAATTCTAGCCACAACCTGCTTATTAGGCATAATGAGAGATCATATCAACAAAGTTAAAAGCAGAATTTGCCTAATCATATAGACATTCATATTAAGTATGCTTTCTCTTCATTGGGAGAACTAGCACATTCAAAAGAAATCAGAACATTTCTTGAGCCAGCCCATGAGCCCTCTGTAAAACATGTGATTTTGATATTATGGCTGGGACATAGAGACAATTCATGAAAAGGTTTTCCACTGATTTCACAGCTAAATAAGAAAAGTAATGTCAAGGTAATGAGTATTTATCAAGATATTTGTATTTATTCCCCTTTAGATTGTGATTTGTGTTATAATTTTTATTTATTTATTCATTTTTTGAGACGGAATCTCGCTGTGTCGCCCAGGCTGGAGCGCAGTGGCGCGATCTTGGCTCGCTGCAAGCTCTGCCTCCCGGGTGCACGCCATTCTCCTGCCTCAGCCTCCCAAGTACCTGGGACTACAGGCACCCGCCACCACACCCGGCTAATTTTTTGTATTTTTAGTAGAGTCAGGGTTTCACGTTGTTAGTCAAGATGGTCTAGATCTCCTGACCTCATGATCCGCCCGCCTCGGGCTTCCAAAGTGCTGGGATTACAGGAGTGAGCCACTGCGCCCGGCCAGTTTTTATTTTTAAAAGCATGTTGGCAAGAGGAAATGGAGATTTGTTTTCTGTTGTTGCTAGCTTATTTTCTTCCTTATTTGATATAAGAAACTGTAGGACTGTGGTCATGAGCAAGCCATTTAACCTCTGGGCTTCAGTTTCCTTTTTTTTTTTTTGAGGTGGGATCTGGCTGGAGTGCAGTGGCATAATCTCCGCTCACTGAAACCTCCACCTCTTGGGCTTAACCCATCCTCCCACCTCAACCTCCCAAATAGCTAGGACTACAGGCACGTGCCACCACATCTGTCTAATTTTTGTATTTTTTGTAGAGACGGGGTTTTGTCATGTTGCCCAGGCTGATCTTTAACTCATGAGCTTAAGCAATCTGCCCGCGTCAGCCTTCCAAAGTTCTGGGACTACAGGTGTGAGCCACCACACCCTGCTTCCTTTTTTCCTTTTTGACGGGAAGGGAAGCTTAAAGCCACCTCAAGGATTGTTTTGAGAGTTAATTTAAGTAACGTATAAGACATGTAAGAACTGTATAGCACTATGTCAAGTATTATAATAGATGTAATTTAGTGGTAATTTTAAAACATGTATTTTACCTCCTAGGTCAATATAGTCTACATTTAAACAGTATCTCTAATCAGCCAAAGGATGAGAATATTATGGGATTATTCAAAAAAACTGAAATGGTTTCATCTGTCCCAGCTGAAAGTAAATCTGTCTTAAATGAACGTCAGGATACATCTAAGCAGTGTGAGCAAAAAATTGCCATGTATGTAACTCCTGTCTGTTACTATTTTGTGGTCATCTTTGGAATATGGTTTTGCTTTTCCTTTACTTGCATGTGAAATAGTTACTCTGAATACTTAGAGCTATTTAAAAGCTTATTACTTAATATTTATGGAGTCAGTTGTATAGAAATGTATGATACAGTTTCTGTTATCTTTTGTGTTTTACCTTAGAGAGAATGAATGGAAACCAGCTGACATATTCAGTACTCTGGGGGAAAGGGAACGTGATAGAAGTTCGTTGGAGGCAAAAAAAGCCCAGTGGAGGAAAGAGCTAGGTAGGTAACTTTTATACCTTTATTATAGCTTTATTGGGTTAAAGAATATGTATTGAAGCCGGGCGCAGTGACTCACACCTGTAATCCCAGCACTTTGGGAGGCCGAGGCGGGCGGATCAGGAGGGCAAGAGATCGAGACCACCCTGGCCAATATGGTGAAATCCCATCTCTACTAAAAATATAAAAATTAGCTGGACGTGGTGGTGTGCGCCTATAGTCCCAGCTACTTGAGAGGCTGAGGCAGGAGAATTGCTTGAAATTACAGATTTCTGTTATAGTCTTGAAATTTCGTTAGTGACTAAGAAATATCCATTACTTCTTTGACTAAACTTGGGGTCTGCATATCACAATTTGCAAAATGTGTGACCTAGCAGTTGTATTTCTTAAGAATAGCTATGCCAAAGGCATGAGATGGGCTTCACTCTAGTTGAAAAACTAGTAAGTCTTGTGAGGCCATCACTAACTTGGCTGGGATGGGTGACACAGAAAAACACATAAGCAAAACCAGGTGAGTGGCTCACATGTAATCCCAGCACTTTGGAAAGCCGAGGTGGGAGGATTGCTTGAGGCCAGGGGTTCAGCATCTGCCTGCTGGAGCAACAGAGCGAGACCCCATCTCTACAAAAAAAAGAAAAAGAAGTACTTGGAAATGACCGGAATGTTTTGTGCTTTAATCATTTTTGTTGTTGTTGTTTTGAGATGGAGTTTCATTCTTGTTGCCCAAGCTGGAGTGCAATGGCGCCATCTCAACTCACTGCAGTCTCCTCTTGCTGGGTTCAAGTGATTCTCCTGCCTCAGCCTCCTGAGTAGCTGGGATTACAGGTGCCCACCACCATGCCCAACTTACTTTTTGTATCTTTAGTAGAGATGGGGTTTCACCATGTTGGCCAGGCTGGTCTCAAACTCCTGACCTCAGGCGATCGGCCTGCCTTGGCCTCCCAAAGTGCTGGGATTACAGTCATGAGCCACCACACCCGGCCTTATGCTTTAATTATTTTAAAACTCAGTTTACTTTTTTTTTTAAATTTGTCTCAGTAAAGCGCCTCTATTTAAGTCATGCTTCCAGTAACATCCTTGGAATTTAAATTTATATATCATTGAATTTTGTATTTAAAGAACTGTTCATTGGGGGTTTAGTTTTGACTATATCTGTCAGACACAGGGTTTTACGTTTTTTACTTGTCAGCAATTAAGAAATAATAGCTAACATTTATTGAATATTTACTTTGTGCCAAGCCCTATATTGAGATAGGCTCTAGCATTATCCCCATTTTATAGAAGAAACCAAGGCTTAGAAAGTTTACCAGCAGTTGGCCGGGTGCGGTGGGCTCACGCCTGTAATCCCAGCATGTTGGGAGGCTGAGGCAGGTGGATCACAAGGTCAGGAGATAGAGACCATCCTGGCCAACATAGTGAAACCCTGTCTCCACTAAAATACAAAAAATTAGCCGGGTATGGTGATGTGTTCCTGTAGCCCCAGCTACTTGGAAGGCTGAGGCAGGGGAATCGCTTGAACCCGGGGAGGCGGAGATTGCAGCGAGCTGAGATCGCGCCATTGCAGTCCAGCCTGGTGACAGAATGAGACTCTATATCAAAAAAAAAAAAAAAAAAAAAAAAGCTTACCAGCAGCTTGCTAACAGTCACATAGCTAGGAAATTCTTGAACTTGAATTTTAACCCATAGTTCTCTACTTCAGAATTCTAGCTTTTAATTCTCTTAATAATAATTGAATGAACATTACAGGAAACTAGAACCTCATGATAATTGACAAAATATAAAATAAGTTATTCCAAAAAAATTGCTCCTTATTGGTAATTGTGATAATGAAATTGTACCATACTTAACTTTGGTTCTGATTAAATTTTTTCTTATTCTGTGTCCCTAAAAAATTATTCTCTACTTCGTGAGTTAGTCTCCTTCCTAAAAAAAAGTTTTGATTAGATCCGTATTGGTATCTGCATTAAGAAAGTCATGATTTGTTTACATGGTTCTTTTTTTACAGTTTTTGTACATGTTTTTAAAAAGGACATTATTTACAGATGAACAGGTTGCTCTAAAGAAGAAAGAAAAAGAAGTTTCTGAAAAATGGAATGATCCTTGGAAAAAATCTGAAAGTGATAAAATAATATGGGAAAAACTTCAAATTCTTGACCAATCTAGGGTAAGACATCTTAATTGCAATTTTTAAAATGCTAAGCAGTGTTCATATTACAGAATTTATTTTTAAAGCTTATTAAAAAAAAAAGTTTTTTTTTTTTTGAGACGGAGTTTATCTCTTGTTGCCCAAGCTAGAGTGCAGTGGCAATCTCAGCTTGCTGCACCCTACCCCTCCCGGGCTTAAGCAATTCTCCTGCCTCAGCCTCCCGAGTAGCTGGGACTACAGGTACTCACCACCACGACCAGCTAATTTTTTGTATTTTTAGTAGAGATGGGATTTCACCACATTACCCAGGATGGTCTCGAACTCCTGGCCTCATGTGATCTGCTGGCCCCGACCTCCCAAAGTGCTGGGATTACAGGCATGAGCCACCGCGCCCAGCCTATTTTAAAAAACTTGTCATATTGTTGGGTTTTTTTTTTTGTGTGTGTGTGTGTGTGTTTTTTTTTTTTTTAAGCAACAGGGTCTTGCTCTGTTGCTCGGGCAGGAGTGCAGTGGTGAAATCGTAGTTCCCTGCAGCCTTAAACTCCTGGACTGAAGGGATCCTCCTGCCTCTGCCTCCCAAATGGCTGGTACTACAGGTGCACTCCACCATGCCCAGCTAATTAAAAAAAAATTTTTTTTAGAGACAGGGTCTCACTGTGTTGCCCAGGCTAGTGTCGAACTTCTGACCCCAAGTGATCCTCCCACCTTGGCGTCTTGAGTAGCTGGGATTGTAGGTGTGAGCCACTGGGCCTGGCTCATAATGGTATTTTAAAACAGTGTTATTTTGAATTTAATTATGACCTCAACCGGTCTCCATTTACATTCTCTAAGTTGTCTCGTTGTCATTAGGTGAGTGTAGAGGCTCCCAGGCACCTCCTTTGGAGTCTTATAAAGGAGGTCTGCAATTTTTGAAGTGAATACAAAACTCTGCCACTAACTATGTGTAAGTGTTTAGCTATCAAATATACGCATATGCCAAGTGTGCCTTGTGTAGTGCTTTTGTGATTTTTAAATTTTATCTGTGGTAATTTTGGGTAAAGAAACAGTGTCACTGTTTTTCTATTGATTTTTATACTTCTGCTAGCTCTTCAAGCATTCTATCACAGTCTCCTAGCCAGGTGATGGTGGGCCAAGCTGATGGGGCATTCACTACTTAGAGCTAGTCAGACTTTAGCGGTAAGTCCTAAGTGTCAGTACTTTGGATATTTAAACCTTTTAGTGTTTGACCTCTAACCTATTTTCCTTGAAGGAGAGAATCTTAAGTCCTACTTATTTTTAGTTATCAGTTAATTTTTACTTGAGTGTATTATGCTTCATTCGCCTTCATTTCTTTTTTACATTTATTTCCCTTCCTCCTTGTGAACATTTACATGTTAGCAAATGTATTCTGAAAATAATGCAGTGACCTAAAGGGATGGTTCTCCTAAAGATATGATTCTGGTGGTAGATACTTTTGGCACTGCGGCCTAATTAGGTAAATTTCTTATAGAACCCCTTCAAGTTAATTTTTTTGCATGGCTGTCTGTTCTGCTTCGTGTAGAGCTGACTTGCCTACATTGAATACTTTTGTTGTCTGTTGATAATTTTACATTAACAAAAGGAATGAAATCTGAATTGCATTTGCCCACAATCCCAAAAGCACTTTGACTGAAAAGGCAATAAGGTTGTCTTGGTAGAACTCATTTTGGAAAATTCTATAGCTCTGGGTGATAATTTTAAGTGTGTAAAGTTTAGAAGTTGTATGCAGACACCGTTAAAAACTGTAGCTAAAACTAAGTTTTCATGAAATTGGTGAGGATCAGTTGTTGGCTTTTATTTTCAACATCAGGATAAAAAATCTGTAATGCTAAAAATGTTAATTTCAGTTGCCAAATTTTCAGTTGAAATGTCAATATATAATTTATTATTTCTTACTTTGCATGGCTTTTTAAGTCATTTATTATCTGGGGATAATCCATATCATGATTGTTAATGCAAGTAAAGAACCATTTGAGGTGACTTTTAGGTTTTAAAATATTTCGTATATATTTTTCAATGATAGTATTTGTCAGCTGATGAAATGATGAAGCTCATGAATTTGGAAAGGAGAACTGTATTTCTCATCAGTGGTTGCAACCTGCAGCATGGCCATTCTGACAGGCTGGGAAGCATAGCCTTTGGCGGGCCAGGAGGCAAAAACTTCAAGGTGGTGGGGAAGGGAACAGGAATTTATGCTGAGTGAAGTGGCTGAATATACATATTTAATAAGCTATACGAGGAGTCATGAATATTTATGAAAGGAGAAACACGCATACACAATTGAGTTTTATGCCCCTTCATGGGTCCCATGTACAAAAAATGGCAGCGTTGGCATGATCCAAGGGTAGAGTTTTCAGCCCTCTGACATCAAAAAGCGAAGCAGAGGACACAAACCTTTTGGCCAGAAGCATGTTGGTTGGTGTCAGTGCTGGCATCTTTTGAAGGGCTGGTTTCTGTTTAGCCTTTAGGCTAAATAGTGGTTAGCCAGGGAAGGAGGAGGTATAATGTGGTGTGTCTGATTCCCCCATCCACTCATGGCCAAGAACTCAGTTTTCAAGGCACTTTTGGGTCCCCTTGGCCAAGAGATGATCCATTCAGTTAGTTGGGGGACTTAGAATTTTACTTTTATTCCTCATGTGTATCTTTTTTTTAATAATAAAAAATCCCAGTAAAGTTATTTAAAAAATTTTTGGAAACAAAAGTTGTGGGGGTTTATGATGGGTGGACTAGAAAATGAAACACATGCAATATCCAGGACTGGACAACCAAGAGTTTTTAAAAGAGTATGATTACTGGCTCATTTCTTTTACTATTTAAATGCAGTTTTTATGTATTTGTATGTGATTGTGGTACAAAATTGGAGAGATGTTATTGAGGGAAAAGGAATTTGCTGTGTAACAAAAAAGCCCTCTTCTCAAATACCTTAGAGCAGTTGTTTTCAGAAATCCCAGCTGTAGCCACAACTATTTATACTATTTGAATAATCTAGTTAGCCTCTTTATATAATTGGGAAGGAAAGAAGTTTGTTGTAGGCAGTCACCAAAGCTTTGATTGTTAAAACATGAGGTAATGCATATAAAGTGCTTAGAATAGTGACTGACAACAGAACAAATGCTAATGAAGTTTTGTTCTACTTATAATTTAAAGAGTTGGGGGTCTCACTTTGTTGCCCAGGCTGAACAGGTGCAGTCATGTTGCACTCCAGCCTCAAACTCCTGGGTTCAAGTGATCCTCCTGTCTCAGCCTCTGACTGGCTTATTTCACTTAGCGTAATGTCCTCAAGGTTTACCCATACTGTAGTATGTGTCAGAATTTCATTTCTTTTTAATGCTAAATAACATCTATTGTATGTATATACCATGTTTTCTTTATCCATTAATCCATGGGTAGAAATCTGGATTGTTTCTACCTTTTGGCTATTGGGAATAATGCTGCTATGAACATTGGTGTATAAATAATCTTTCTGAATTCCTGCTTCAGTTCTTTTGTGTATGTACTCAGAAGTGGAATTGCTAGATTGTATGGTAATTTTTAAATTTTTTATGTTAAATTTTTACCAATTTTAATTTTGTAATTTTGTGTTAAAGGATTACACTGCTTTCCACAGCAGCTGTACCATTGTATGTTTCCATCAACAGTGCACTGTGTTTCAATTTCTCCACATCCTCACCAACACTTATTTTCTGATTTCTTGACAGTATCCATCCCAATGGTTGTGAAATGGTATCATTGTGGTTTTGATTTGCATTTCCCAATGATTACTGATATGGAACGTTTTCCCACATATTTATTGGCTATTTGCACATCTTTGGAGAAATGCCTATTGAGATCCTTTGCCCATTTTAATCAGGTTTTTTGGGGTTTTTTTTGTTGTTGTTGAGTTGTAGGAGTTATATATTTTGTATGATAATCCCTTATCCAGATATATGATTCACAACTATTTTCTCCTATTCTGTGAGTTACTTTTTCACGTTCTTGATAATAGTCTTTAATTTTGATGAAGTCCATTTTATCTCTTTTCTTTTGTTGCCTGTGTTTTTGGTGTCTTATCAAAGAAATCATTGCCAAGTCTGATAATCAGACTGTATTTTCTTCTAAGAGTTTTCTAGTTCTAGCTCTTATGTTTAGGTCTTTGATCTATTTTAAGTTTTCTATATGGTGTAAGGTTATAAATAGCTCTTAATATTTTGAGGTATGTCCCATCAATACCTAGTTTATTGAGAGTTTTTAGCATGAAGAGCTGTTGAATTTTGTCAAAGGTCTTTTCTGCATCTATTGAGATAATCATGTGGTTTTTGTCTTTGGTTCTGTTCATATGCTGGATTACGTTTACTGATTTGCATATGTTGAAACAGCCTTGTATCCCAGGGATGAAGCCAACTTGATTGTGGTGGATAAGCTTTTTGATGTGCTGCTGGATTCGGTTTGCCAGTATTTTATTGAGGATTTTTGCATCAGTGTTCATCAAGGATATTGGTCTAAAATTCTCTTTTTTTGTTGTGTCTTTGCCAGGCTTTGGTATCAGGATGATGTTGGCTTCATAAAATGAATTAGGGAGGATTCCCTCTTTTTCTATTGATTGAAATAGTTTCAGAAGGAATGGTACCAGCTCCTGTTTGTACCTCTGGTAGAATTCCATTGTGAATCCGTCTGGTCCTGGACTGTTTTTGGTTGGTAGGCTATTATTGCCTCAATTTCAGAACCTGTTATTGGTCTATTCAGGGATTCAGCTTCTTCCAGGTTTAGTCTTGGGAGGATGTATGTGTCCAGGAATTTATCCATTTCTTCTAGATTTTCTAGTTTATTTGCGTAGAGGTGTTTATAGTATTCTCTGATGGTAGTTTGTATTTCTGTGGGATCGGTGGTGATATCTCCTTTATCATTTTTTATTGTATATATTTGATTCTTCTCTCTTTTCTTCTTTATTAGTCTTGCTAGCGGTCTATCAATTTTGTTGATCTTTTCAAAAAACCAGTTCCTGGTTTGACTGATTTTTTTGAAGGGTTTTTTGTGTGTCTATCTCCTTCAGTTCTGCTTTGATCTTAGTTATTTCTTGCCTTCTGCTAGCTTTTGAATGTGTTTGCTCTTGCTTCTCTAGTTCTTTTAATTGTGATGTTAGGGTGTCAATTTTAGATCTTTCCTGCTTTCTCTTGTGGGCATTAAGTGCTATAAATTTCCCTCTACATACTGCTTTAAATGTGGCCTAGAGATTCTGGTATGTTGTGTCTTTGTTCTCATTGGTTTCAAAGAACATCTTTATTTCTGCCTTCATTTCGTTATGTACCCAGTAGTCATTCAGGAGCAGGTTGTTCGGTTTCCATGCAGTTGAGTGGTTTTGAGTGAGTTTCTTAATCCTGAGTTCTAGTTTGATTGCACTGTGGTCTGAGAGACAGTTTGTTGTGATTTCTGTTCTTTTACATTTGCTGAGGAGTGCTTTACTTCCAACTGTGTGGTCAGTTTTGGAATAAGTGTGAAGTAGTGCTGAGAAGAATGTATATTCTGTTGATTTGGGGTGGAGAGTTCTGTAGATGTCTGTTAGGTCTGCTTGGTGCAGAGCTGAGTTCAATTCCTGGATATCCTTGTTAACTTTCTGTCTCATTGATCTGCCTAATGTTGACAGTGGGGTGTTAAAGTCTCCCATTATTATTGTGTGGGAGTCTGAGTCTCTTTGTAGGTCTCTAAGGACTTGCTTTATGAATCTGGGTGCTCCTGTATTGGGTGCATATATATTTAGGATAGTTAGCTGTTCTTGTTGTAATGGCCTTCTTTGTCTCTTCTGAGCTTGTTGGTTTGAAGTCTTTTTTTATCAGAGACTAGGATTGCAACCCCTGCTTTTTTTTTGTTTTCCATTTGCTTGGTAGATCTTCCTCCACCCCTTTATTTTGAGCCTATGTGTGTGTCTGCACGTGAAATGGGTCTCCTGAATACAGCACACTGATGGGTCTTGACTCTTTATCCAATTTGCCAGTCTGTGTCTTTTAATTGGAGCATTTAGCCCATTTACATTTAAGGTTAATATTGTTATCTGTGAATTTAATCCTGTCATTATGATGTTAGCTGGTTATTTTGCTCGTTAGTTGATGTAGTTTCTTCCTAGCATCAATGGTCTTTACAATTTGGTATGTTTTTGCAGTGGCTGGTACCACTTGTTCCTTTCCATGTTTAGTGATTCCTTCAGGAGCTCTTGTAAGCAGACCTGGTGGTAACAGAATCTCTCAGCATTTGTTTGTCTGTAAAGGATTTTATTTCTCCTTCACTTACAAAACTTAGTTTGGCTGGATACGAAATTCTGAGTTGAAAATTCTTTTTTTTTAAGAATGTTGACTATTGGCCCCCACTCTCTTCTGGCTTGTAGAGTTTCTGCTGAGAGATCTGCTGTTAGTCTGATGGGCTTCCCTTTGTGGGTAACCCGACCTTTCTCTCTGGCTGCCCTTAACATTTTTTCCTTCATTTCAACTTTGGTGAATCTGAGAATTATGTGTCTTGGGGTTGGTCTTCTCGAGGAGTATCTTTGTGGTGTTCTCTGTATTTCCTGAATTTGAATGTTGGCCTGCCTCGCTAGGTTGGGAAAGTTCTCCTGGATAATATCCTGAAGAGTGTTTTCCAACTTGGTTCCATTCTCCCTGTCACTTTCAGGTACACCAGTCAGATATAGATTTGGTCTTTTCACATAGTCCCATATTTCTTGGAGGCTTTGTTCATTTCTTTTTACTCCTTTTTCTCTCAACTTCTCTTCTCACTTCATTTCATTCATTTGATTTTCAATCACTGATACCCTTTCTTCCACTTGATCAAATCGTCTACTGAAGCTTGTGCATGCATCACTTAGTTCTCGTGCCATGGTTTTCAGCTCTATCAGGTCATTTAAGGGCATCTCTACACTATTTATTCTAGTTAGCCATTTGTCTAATCGTTTTTCACGGTTTTTAGCTTCTTTGTGATGGGTTTGAACATCCTCCTTTTGCTCGGAGAAGCTTGTTATTACCGATCGTCTGAAGCCTCCTTCTCTCAACTTGTCAAAGTCATTCTCCGTCCAGCTTTGTTCTGTTGCTGGTGAGGAGCTGCTTTCCTTTGGAGGAGAAGAGGCGCTCTGATTTTTAGAATTTTCAGCTTTTCTGCTGTGGTTTCTCCCCATCTTTGTGGTTTTATCTACCTTTGGTCTTTGATGATGGTGATGTACAGATGGGGTTTTGGTGTGGATGTCCTTTCTCTTTGTTACTTTTCCTTCTAACAGTCAGGACCCTCAGCTGCAGGTCTGTTGGAGTTTGCTGGAAGTCCACTCCAGACCCTGTTTGCCTGGGTATCACCAGCGGAGGCTGCAGAACAGCAAATGTTGCAGAACGGCAATTTGCTATCTGATCCTTCTTCTGGAAGCTTTGTCTCAAAGGGGCACGTGGCTGTATGAGGTGTCAGTCAGCCCCTACTGGGAGGTGTCTCCTAGTTAGGCTACTCGGGGGTCAGAGACCCACTTGAGGAGGCAGTCTGTCCGTTCTCAGATCTCAAACTCTGTGCTGGGAGAAGCACTGCTCCTTTCAAAGCTGTCAGACAAGGACATTTAAGTCTGCAGAAGTTTCTGCTGCCTTTTGTTCAGCTATGCCCTGCCCCCAGAGGTGGAGTCTACAGAGGCAGGCAGGCCTTGAGCTGCAGTGGGCTCCACCCAGTTCGAGCTTCCAGGCCTCTCTGTTTACCTACTCAAGCCTGAGCAACGGTGGACGCCCCTCCCCAGCCTTGCTGCCACCTTGCAGTTTGATCTCAGACTGCTGTGCTAGCAGTGAGCGAGGCTCTGTGGGCGTGGGACCCTCCGAACCAGGTGTGGGATATAATCTGCTGGTGTGCCATTTGCTGAGGCCGTTGGAAAAGTGCAGTATTACTGTGGGAGTGTCCCGATTTTCCAGGTACCATCTGTCACAGCTTCCCTTTGCTAGGAAAGGGAATTCCCCGACCCCTTGAGCTTCCCTGGTGAGGCGATGCTCCGCCCTGCTCCGTGGGCTGCACCCAGTGTCTGACAAGCCCCAGTGAAATGAACCTGGTACCTCAGTTGGAAATGCAGAAATCACCTGTCTTCTGCGTTGACTCACACTGGGAGCTGCAGACTGGAGCTGTTCCTATTTGGCCATCTTGGAACCTCCTCCAGAATATTTTTAAATACCCTTGAAGAATTGTTCTTTTTAGTATATAGATTAGTATATAGAAACACAACTTATTTTTGTGTGTTGATTTTATATACTGCAACTTTGCTGAATTTATTCTATAAGTGTTTTTGTAGAATCTTAGTGATGGTCATTGTCCAGTGCAAGAGTTTGATGTGGATCCTTCTGGTACTATTTTGCTTTCTGGATGAGTAGGTACATAAACTTTGATCTACCTTAATGCTCAAGATACTCATATATGCATAATCATAACTTAATTCTACATATCTTTCCCTTTTTTGACTTCTCAACTTTATTATTATTATTATTAGTTTTTGAGATAACATCTCACTCTGTCACCCAGGCTGGAGTGCACTGGCACAGTCACAACTAACTGTAGCCTTGACCTCCCTGGGCTCAAGCAATCCTCCCATCTCAGCCTTACAAGTAGCTGGGACTACAGGCACATCCCACCATGACTGACTACTTTTTTGTATTCTGTAGAGACAGGGTTGCTCCGGCTGGTCTCAAACTGCTGGGTTCAATCAGTCCATTTGCTTTCGCCTCCCAAAGGGCTGGGATTACAGGCTTCAGCCGCTGTGCCTGGCCAACTTTCTGACTTTTAAAAATATTATATATATTTGTGAAATGCAAGAAAACATAAAGGATAGTATAAAATACACCTCTGTCATGTCATACAAGTTTAGGAAGAGCCCCTCGTATAGCATAGTTAAGAGTTTTTTAAGAAAACATTCACTTAGTTTTTATCTACTCATATCTTAAGGAATTGAATTGGTCCAGGAAGTCTTTGTACAGGAATAGGCCCAACATAAGGTGAGTGGAAGAAAACAATACATACAATCACAGGAAAGAAAAAATACTTGGTAAAACATTAAATTTAAATTACAATGAAGAAAAAGAAGAAATTGCTGTGGGAACACTCCTAGAATATAGGAAGAAGTTTCAAAAGAGATGAAAAATCTGATATCAAAGATATTATAAATAGCTTATAAAAATACAATCTTGAATCATAGGCTTTCCTAAAGAAGAAAACAGCAGTAATGATATATCAAGTTTCATAGAAAAAAATTTTCTAGATCCAGAAGAAAGTTAGGCTGAATGAATGAAAAGAGGCCAATTTGAAGGCTTATGGTAATAAGTTTACAAATATCAAGAATAAGGATATACTTCTTCAAGCATTTAAATATGAGAAAATGACAACAAAAATCAAAGTGATCTTAGATTTCTCCTCTGTAGATAGTATAGCAATATTTATAAAGGTTTAATAGATAGTGGGGCTAAAATATTTAATGCCTAGACAAGATGTTCATACATAGAGAGAACATAAAGACATACTCAGACCTGAATAATTATATAAAATATTTCTCCCAAATATTTCTTTTAATAGAAAAGTTCTTAAAGACCATTTCTGGATCAGAAAAATGGATCAGAAAAATGTAAAAATTAAAACAGTTTACAAGAATTTTATGGTTAAAAAGAATGAGTAGCTGACACAAAAGTCTCTTAAGACGTTGTGAAATGAAAAGAGTAAGTTGCAGAATAATGCATATACTATAACCATATCTATATTTAAAGAAATACTTTAAAAGACTAGCACATACATACACACACACACACACACACACGAAAAGCAGAATGTTGGTCTTGTCTCACTCTGGTGAAGGATAGTGGAAGGAAACAAGGAGAACTTTCTAGTTCTTTATGCATTTGCTTTGCTAGAATATTGTGCAAAGTGTTTAGCTGTTGTGTGATCTCTCCATAAAGGCAGAGTTTATTATGATTGTGAAAATCAGATAAAAGTTAAAGAATGTAGAAAACCAAAGTAACTCGCCAGGCGTGGTGGCTCACGCCTGTTATCCCAGCACTTTGGGAGGCCGAGGCGGACGGATCACGAGGTCAGGAAATCGAGACCATCCTGGCCAACATGGTGAAACCTCGTCTCTACTAAAAAATACAAAAAAATTAGCCGGGTGTGGTGGCGCGCGGCTGTAATCCCAGCTACTCAGGAGGCTCAGGCAAGGGAATCGCTTGAACCTGGGAGGCGAAGGTTGCAGTGAGCCGAGATCACGCCACTGCACTCCAGCCTGGGGACAGAGTAAGACTCTGTCTCAAAAAAAAAAAAAAAAAAAAAAGTAACCATTAGTATAATTATAAAGAGTATCTGCCAACATAGTTTGTACAGTAAACATCAAGATAAATAGTAATAGCAAGATAACAAGAATCAACTCTGAAAAGTCAAAAATCCTTTGTTAAAAAGCAGAGGTATGAAAACTCCAAAGACTTGATGCTTAAAAGAGACACACTTACAATAAAATTATACATTATTAAAAATTGTGGGCCAGATACAGTGGCTCATGCCTATAAGCCCAACACTTTGGTAGGCCAGAGCAGAAGAGTAGCTGCCTTGAGCCAAGAGTTTGAGACCAGCGTGGGCAACATAGTGAGACCCTGTCTCCACAGCACACACAAAAAACAAAAAATTAGCTGAGCGTGGCAGGATGTGCCTATAGTCCTAGCTATTCTGGAGGCTGAGGTGAGGGAATTACTTGAGCCCAGGAGTTAGAGGTGCAGTAAGCTATGATTATGCCTGGGCCACAGAGTAAGACCCTGTCTCTGAAAAGAGATAAGATGCCAATATATTATTACTGTTTGTATTGGTGGTTCTAGGCAATATAACAAGGAAAAGAAATTTCAAGTCATAAGAATTGGAGAGGAAAAAATGAAAGTGTAGTTATTAGTCATGTATATAGAAACCCCAAAGAATCTATAGATGAAATATTCAAAATAAAAAGTGAGAATTAATAATTTACTAGGCTATAAAAGTCTGAACAAATTTCATAGGTTCACATTACATAGATTGTTATCATGGATTTTATTAGTTTGTCCTCTCATCACTGTAAAGAAATATCTGGAGACTGGGTAATTTATAAAGAGGTTTTAATAGGCTTACAGTTCTGCAGACCGTACAGAAAGCATCGTGGCTTCTGCTTCTGGGGGGGCCTTAGGGAGCTTTCAGTCATGGTGGGAGGCAAAATGGAAGCAGGCATCTAACAGCACAAACAGGACCAAGAGAGAGGTAGCAGGGAGGGCTACACACTTTTAAACAACCAGATCTTACTATGAAAAACAATGTGGAGATTCCTTAAAGAACTAAAAGTTAGGCTGGGCATGGTGGCTCATGCCTGTAATCCCAGCACTTTGGGAAGCCGAGGCAGGCGGATCACCTGAGGTCAGGAGTTCAAGACCCGCCTGGCTAATATGGTGAAACACTGTCTCCTAAAATACAAAAATTAGCCAGGCGTGGTGGCGGCGCCTGTAATCCCAGCTACTCAGGAGTCTGAGGCAGGAGAATTGCTTGAATCCAGGAGGCAGAGGTTGCGGTTAGCTGAGATTGCGCCGCTGTACTCCAGCCTGGGTGACAGAGACTCCGTCTCAAAAAATAAAAGTAAAAAATAAAAAAAGAACCAAAAGTAGAACTACCATTTGATTCAGCAATCCCACTACTGGTGAACTCTCCAGAGGAAAAGAAGTCATTATATGGAAAAGATACTTGCACACACATTTATAGCAGCACAATTCGCAATTGGGAAAATATGGAACCAGTCCAAATGCCCATCAGTCAGTGAGTGGATGAAGAAACTGTGAGATAGATATAGATATATGATGGAATACTACTCAGCCATAAAAAGGAATGAATGAATAGCATTTGCAGCAACCTGGATGGAATTAGAGAGTATTATTTTAAGTGAAGTAACTCAGGAATGGAAAACCAAACATCTTATGTTCTCACTCATAAGTGGGAGCTAAGCTATGAGGATGCAGAGGCTTAAGAAGGATACAGTGGACTTTGAGGGCTTGTGGGGAAAGGCCGGGAGGGGGCTGAGGGATAAAAGACTACAAAGTGGGTTCAACGTATACTGCTCGGGTGATGCGTACACCAGAATCTCACAGATCACCACTAAAGAACTTACTCATGTAACCAAATACCACCTCTTCCCCCAAAACCTATGGAAATAAAATTTTTTTTTAAAAGTAATTGCAGTTTTACCCATTACTTTCTATTTATTTTTATTTTTATTTTTATATATTTTTTGAGACGGAGTCTCGCTCTGCTGCCCAGGCTGGAGTGCAGTGGCCGGATCTCAGCTCACTGCAAGCGCCGCCTCCCGGGTTCACGCCATTCTCCTGCCTCAGCCTCCTGAGTAGCTGGGACTACAGGCGCCCGCCACCTCGCCCGGCTAGTTTTTTTTTTTTGTATTTTTAGTAGAGACGGGGTTTCACCGTGTTAGCCAGGATGGTCTCGATCTCCTGACCTCGTGATCTGCCCGTCTCGGCCTCCCAAAGTGCTGGGATTACAGGCTTGAGCCAGCGCGTCCGGCCTACCCATTACTTTCAATGGCAAAAACTGCAATTTACTTTTGCACCAACCTAAAAAATAAAAAGATCTCATGAGAACTCATCACAATGACAGCACCAAGGGGGATGGTGTTAAACCATGAGAAACCACCCCTGTGATCCAGTCACCTCCCACCAGGCCCTACCTCCAACACTGGGGATTACAATTCAACATGAGTTTTGGTGGGGACACTGAATCAAACCATATAATGGAATTAAGCTAGATATCAGTAACAAATAGTAACTAGAAAATTCCCAAATGTTTGATAAGTAGGCAGTATACTTCTGAGTGAAAGAGAAATTCACATTAGAAAATATTTTTAACTGAGTGATAATGAAAATATTACATATCAAAATGTAGGTTTCCTGTGCTGAGGGGGAAATTTTTCACCTTAAATGCATCTCTTGAAAGATTGAAAATCAAGTATCAGTGACCTAAAGTATTCATCTCAAGAGGTTAGAGAAAGAACAGCAAAATTTAAGCCCAAAGTAGGTCAGAGTGGGTATTAGTAAAACTAGAAATATGTACAATAGAATTAACAAAGCCAAAAGTTAATTCTTTGAAAAGTTATTTAAATTGATAAACCCCTCATAAAATTGAGATGAATTAAAAAGGAGACATCACCAGAGAATATGGACATTAGAAAGAGAAGGGGATTTTCTGAATAACTTCACTTTCAAGTTAATTTGGACTTAAAAATGAGCAAATTATTAGAAAAACACAGATTACTAAAATTGACACAAGAAGCAGTAAATCAGAATGGTACTTTAATGAAATTGAACCCATTACTAAAAACCCAACAAAATAAACTCCAGAACCAAATGTATTTACTGGTGAATTCTTCCCAACAATTAAGGTGGAAGTGAAAACCTTTTAGGTTGTTTATGAGGGTAGTAAACCTGATACCCAAAACTAACTCTTTATACCAAAACCTGACAGGAAATACAAGAAAGAAAAATAAATACAAGAAAGAGTAATAAATCATGATGAGTTGGGTCTATTCAAGGAATGCAAGCAAGCTAGGTTTAACGTTCACAAATCAATGATCATCATATTTGTAAAAATAATAGGTAAACTTAATAAAGGTGGCTAGACACAAGAATTAATGTACCAGTGTCATTAGTACAACACTGAAAGGATGATCTTTTAAAAAAGAATTGATGAATGACCTCATCGAAAGTTCTGTTCTTAGGTTAAAGTTAAGTTTATAAAATAGAGGGAGAAAATGATTGCAAATTAATTCTTGATAAAAGGACTTACATCCAGCATATATTTTTAAAAACTAAACATTCAGTAATTAGACAACCCAATTTTTTTAATTGGCAGAATTTTAATAGATGTGGCTCCAAAGAGGATATATGGCAAATAAGTACATGAGAAACGGATTTTTAGCCATCGTTTACTCTATGGGCCTTCTGGTTCCAGAGGGATTTTAAATAATTTTTAAGTTCAGAGTAATTTTGTTTTTTAAAAAGTGATTTCAGCTCTGTGTTTTGCTGCCCTTCCTCCTGTAAGGTAATGGTCTTTGTAATCCAGTGTCCTGACATCCCTACCACCCACATGAATGCCTTTTCTGCGTGGCCAGTAGACAAGGTAGGCAGGTGGATGTTGTCATCTTAATTGGGGAATCATGAACTGGCAAGAAGGGCTTTTCTGGCCCTTGGCAAAGTCAACACTGAGTGTTCTTTCCCAAAGCTGCATTTTTATAGACTGCTTTAAGGGGAGAATTACATGAAATGGAAACAGGCATCTATAGTGGACCATCTGAAAAGCCCTTTATTTTCAGTTCTGACTTACCAGCTGCCATTTGTACAGCATTTGAATCAGGAGTGAGACTAACATTTCCTAACAGAATAATTTGAAGACTAAAATAATTACATTAGGACTCTAACATCAGGAACTATTTGAGGGGAAGGTTGTAGTGGGTTTCCTATGAGTTTTCACACAAGGCCGTCACGTGAGAATAGGCCATATGCAGTGGCTTTTTGGGAGGTCAAGGCGGGTGGATTTCTTGAGCCCAGGAGTTCAAGGCCATCCTGGGCAACAACATAGTAAAATCCTGTCTCTACGAAAAATAAAAATAGCTGGGTGTGGTGGCGTGCATCTGTAGTCCCAGCTACTTGAGAATCTGAGGCAGGAGGATCACTTAAGCCTGGGATGTTAAGGCAGCAGTGAGCCATGATTGTGCACTCCAGCCTGGGTGACAGTGAGACCCTGCCTGGAAAAAAAAAAAAAAAGAATAGGCTCAAAACATATTTAGGAAATCAGTTTTTATGTAGGGGAAGTCTCAGGTCTGTAATAGGGAGATACAGTGAAAAAGTCAGCCTGGGAAAAGAGGCTTCTTTAACTGTATGGAGGATTTAGCAAGAGGGAATGCTAGAAGAAGGTCAAAACACAACACTTGTTACAGTATGTCTTGTGTTACACACAAATATTCCTTACTCACCTTCAACTAAATGCACGCAGTAAACCAAAAGGAATGCAGTTCTACCTACATCTCTCCCCATCTCCCACCCCCATGTTTTTCATTCTTCTAACTGAATGCACATTGGGAGAGACTTGTGAAAAAGAATGTAAGAATAATTTAAAGGCTTTCCCAGTCAACAACAGAAATGAAATGCAGGTAAGTCGTAGTAGCTTTGTAAGATATCTTTGAGTAAGAAATTAAAGACTAAACTGAGAGATCTGATTGTTCAGTTGTCTTAGGGTTATAAATATATATAAAACATTTTGAGTGTTTAAGGAATTTTTAAGGGTAATTTTAACTTTTGTCTAATCCGTGAATAATTTGCAATACCACTACACTAGAATATGGAATCAGATCTCGTTACATCAGACTCAAACAAATACACAGCATTCTAAGACTATTGAGTTACCTTGTTGAAAATTTTCTTTAGGGAGTTCAAAGGGTCCATTTGCAATTTGGGGGTATCCAGTCTTTTGGCTTCCCTGAGTCACACTGGAAGAAGAAAAATGGTCTTGGGCCACACATAAAATAAACTAACACTGTGATAGCTGATGAACTTAAAAAAAAATTGCACAACAATTTCATAATATTTTAAGAAAGTTTACAAATTTGTGTTGGGCCACATTCAAAGCTGTCTTGGCCCACAGGTTGGACAATGCTTGTTTTTCTTTTCCCACTTTGACCTCTAAAACATTTCTTGAGGTATACTTTCTTTTACCTAAAGATAATGTTCCTTTTGAAGTGATTGTTTTAGGCTTAAATAAGTTTGATGGTTTTTAATCTGTTTAGAATGTAGGAGGACGAGATATAAGGATCTTTACTTTTTGTATAAATATTTCTTCTGATCAAAACAGTGAGTTGTAAACTATGACCTTTGTGATCTTTTCTGGTAAAAACAAGGGAAGAAAGTAACATTGTGAGGTATATTGTCATTGTAGGATTCTGTCAAACCATTTTTCTTAATTATGTCCTGCAGTTATTTCATGTAATGAAATGTTTTGTTATTTGCCTGTTGCATTTCAGAACAATTTGAGTAGGATATATATTTTTAAGAGTATCCTAAACTCATCAGTTAAAGTGGCAGCAAACTTTTATGCTACTGTTTTCGTTTTTTACTTTTTCCTTAAGATTCAAAGACTTGTTCTGGACACAGTATATTTTTCTTATTGAAACATCATAGGCTGTGATAGAGCTGTAGTAGCAGAAACCTAGAAGACAGAGGGTCTCCTAGAGAGAGACATGATTCAGTAGGGAAAGTCTCTTGCTCTCACACATCTTTCTATATTCTCCTTGTTCTTGTCCTAAAGGCAGTATTTGTTGTATTTCAAAGCCAAATGTAAAACAATAGTCATCTGTTTTAAATTGTTAATAACTCTTTCAGCCTCTAAAGGAGACTTTGAATTTTGAAAAATAATTTTTTTGAGACAGGGTCTCACTCTTGCCCATGCTGGAGTGCAGTGGCATGATTTCGGCTCACTACAACCCCTGCCTCCCAGGTTCAAGTGATTTGTGCCTCAGCCTCCCAAGTAGCTGGGATTACAGGCATGCACCCACACCTGGCTAATTTTATTTTATTTTATTTTATTTTTTAGTAGAGATGGGGTTTTGCCATGTTGGCCAGGCTGGTCTCGAACTCCTGGGCTCAGGTGATCTGCCCATGTCAGCCTCCCAACATGCTAGGATTATAGTCATGAGCTGCTGCATCCAGCTGAATTTTGAGTCTTTTAATTGTTTTGGAGAAAGAATTTTCTGTTTTTTATTAGAAAATTCCCTTTCCTTACACTTAGATATCTTATTATATCTCTCTGCTCTAATATATATATATTTTTTTTTGAGACGGAGTCTCGCTCTGTAGCCCAGGCTGGAGTGCAGTGGCCGGATCTCAGCTCACTGCAAGCTCCGCCTCCCGGGTTCACGCCATTCTCCGGCCTCAGCCTCCCGAGTAGCTGGGACTACAGGCGCCCGCCACCTCGCCTGGCTAGTTTTTTGTATTTCTTAGTAGAGACGGGGTTTCACCGTGTTAGCCAGGATGGTCTCAATCTCCTGACCTCGTGATCCGCCCGTCTCGGCCTCCCAAAGTGCTGGGACTACAGGCTTGAGCCACCGTGCCCGGCCTGCTCTAATATATTTAAAATATGATTCTGAGAATCAGAATATATCTACTTAATTATTTGTTTGAATTCAAATTCATTTGAAGTTATTCCTCCTCTTACAGATAAATGCCTCACTGGATTAAATCTGTATAAGTTACTTTAGCAAGATTTGCCCATATTAAATGATTAGAAAAAGAGAACTGAACTTTAGATAGCTTTTATGACTGTTGTTTAGGAAACAGTACTGCTGGAGCACCCTTTCAGTGCTGGTAAACAAGAACTGCAGAGAAAATGGATTGAAGAGTTGAATAAGCAAATAGAAGATGACCGTCAAAGAAAAATAGAGGAAAAAATTATATATTCAAAGGTAACTTATGAGGTTTTATGGCTATAAAAGAAAATGATAATAAAATCAAAGTCTTCAATCAATTAAAACTAGAAGTATTCTGAAACTTCTTGACAAGACCAGAATATTCCAGTTATTCCACATTTGCCCATGTGAACCTGTTTCATTGAATGCATTATGTGGCATTGCATAGCTTCTTACAACTTTTTAGAAATTTCCTAATTCTTTGAATTTCTCAAATTTTCGAAGCTAGTTATGTATAAGGACTCTAACAGTACAGTTTTGTTAATTTTTATGATGCTTATTCTGCTCTAAGGTGACTTTTAGAAATCATCTTTGGTTGTCATTTGGAATTATATATGAGAATTTTTTGTCATCATTAGGGTGAGGAACATGACAGATGGGCAATGCACTTTGATTCATTAAAGAGTTATCCTGGTTCTCAATCTCAACTGTCCTCTCGGTCAACACACAAACAACCTGAGTACTTCTGTGTCTCTCCTGACACTCAGGAGCTGGCTGATGTCAGCAGTGTTTGTACACCTACAACTGGAAGCCAGGTTGAACCTTCAGAGGTGGAGCATAGAGCAAAACCTATTAAGGATGTGGTTATGGCAAACAGTAAGAAAACAAAGTAAGTTCATGCTTATGTATTTATTGATTTTTAAGAAAGTCTCTGTGCTTTAGTAAGACTTGTTAATGTCTCATTGGTTTCAGATTTGGTATTTGTCTTTAAAATAGAAATAATCAGTAGATTTATCCCAAACAAAAATGATTTAGCTTGTTGAATCTACCTTTTTGAGGTTTTTAATAGCTAATATATGTATCTTTCCAGCTTTTTCCGTTCCATGACTGCTCTCTTGGACCCAGCTCAGATTGAGGAACGAGACAGACGACGACAAAAACAATTAGAGCATCAGGTATTGCATTGTTAAACATTGTTCTTTACCTTAATAAGTAACAGTCATGGTGAACATATACCTAAGTAAATGGAAATTTAAATTCTGATGTAACTTAACAGCATAGGTCCTGTCCAGTTGTGTCATGAATCCAGTCCCTACCCCAACTGGCATTGTAATATTAGAATTATACTTATGCTAAGAACCCAACAGTATCACATACTACAGCCACCTGCCTTCCAGTAGAGAAGGTCTTTAATATATAAGTTGTATATGTGAATTTGTATTGTCTTAGGTTAGTACTGGTTTTTTTTTTTTTTTTTTCCCCATCAATTTACTTCTCCTGAGTTCTGTTTAAGATGAGAATTCATTCTTTGAATAGGGATTGAACTAGAATTATGATTAAGAAATCTAATGCATAATATAAGAAAAGAGGCTAAAATTAAAACTTCCTCTCCTGATTTTAGCCTACTGGTAAAGGGACTTTAATATCTGCATAATTCTTCAAATCCTTTGATACATGAATTTGGCATCATTAATGTTACGCTTAGTCAGTGAGCAGACATTTGCAGAGCATCTGCTACTTACCAGGCACTATGCTAAGCACTGAGATTATTTCTTCAGTTTTTTTAATATCATTTCCTCCAGTAGCCCTCTTAGGGTTGAAGAAAAGGCATGTAGAACTTGACAGTACAAATGGGAGATGGGAGAAGTGCATTGGAAATTTGACATTTCCACTTCACTTACATAAATAATACTTTCAGTATGCTGATAAAACTTATTTCTACAGTCACCAAACAAATGCTTCATGGATTTTTAAAATTGATATATAAGGTTTTATATATTTATAGGACACATAAGATATTTCGTTATATGTGTAGAATGTGTAATGATTAAGCCAGAGTATTCTGATATCTATCACCTTGAGTATTTATCATTTCTGTATTCGGAACATTTCAGATTTACTAACCAATTTGAAATATACATGGTTGCTGACCATAGTCACCTTACTATTGCTGTCAAACATTGGAACTTATTCCTTTCATCTAACCATATGTTTGTACCCGTTAACCTACCTCTCTTGATCACCACCACCCTCACACACACCCTTCCCAGCCTTTAATACCTATCATTCCACTCTTTAGCTCCTTGAGAACTACTTTTTTAGCTCCCACACGTGAGTAGGAACATGTGATGTTTATCTTTCTATACCTGGCTTATTTCACTTAACATAATGACCTCCAGTCGCATCTGTGTTGCTGTAAATGACAAGACTATTTTTTCTTTATGGCCAAATAGTATCCCATTGTGTATATACCATATTTTCTTTATCTGTTTGTTCATTGATAGACACTTAGATTGTAAATAGTGCTACAATTAGCACAAGAATGCGGGTATCCTTTTGATATACGGATTTCATGTTCTTTGGATAAATATCCAGTACTGGGAATGCTGGATCATATGGTAGTTCCATTTTTAGTTTTTGGAGACGTCTCCCTACTGTTTCCATAGTGTCTGTATTTATTTACATTCCCACTAACAGTGTATAAGGATTCTCTTTTCTCCACTTCCTTGGCAGCATCTGTTATTTTTTGTCTTTTGGTTTGTTTTTGAGACAGGGTCTTGCTCTGCTGCCCAGTCTGGTATGCAGTGGCATGATCATGGCTCACTGTAGCCTAATACTCCTGGGCTTAAGCAATCCTGCTGCCTGAGCCTCCCCAGTAGCTGATACTACAGGCATGCTCCACCATGCCAGGCTAATTTTAAATTTTTTCTTTTATAGAGACACAGTCTCACTGTGTTGACCAGATTGGTTTCGAACTCCTTTCCTCAAACAGTCCTCCAACCTCAGCCTTCCAGAGTGCTGGGATTACAGGCCTAAGCCACCGGGCCCAGCATTTTTGTCTTTTTAGTAATAGCCATTCTAACTGAGGCGATATGATATCTCATTGTGGGTTTGATTTGCATTTCTGTGATTAGTAATGTTGAGCATTTTTTCATATACCTGTTGGCCATTTATATATCCTCTTTAGAAAAATGTTTATTAATACTCTTTGCCTACTTTTTAATGGAATTATTTGGGTTTTGGTGTCTGTGTGTGTTGAGTTTGAGTTTCTTATGTATTCTGGATAGTAGCCCCTTGTTGGATGAATAGTTTGCAGATATTCAAACTACTGAATATGCAAGCTATTGAATATTCAAACTACTGAATATTCAAACTGGGGGACAGACTGTCTCTTTCACTCTGGTTATTTCCTTTCCCGTGCAGAAGCTTTTTAGTTCAGTTTAGCCCTATTTGTCTGTTTTTGGTGCCTGTGTTTTTGAGGTCTCGACCATAAACTCTATACCAGTGTCCTGAAGTGTTTTCCGTATGTTTTCTTCTAGTAGGTTTCCATTTTGGGGTCATACATTTAACTATTTAATCCATCTTGAATTTTTTTTTTTTTTGAGGTGGAGTCTCACTCTGTCACTCTGAAATGCAGTGACGTGATCGGCTCACAGCAGCCTCCACTTCCCAGGTTCAAGCGATTCTCCTGCCGTAGCCTCCTGAGTAGCTGGGATTACGGGTGCATGCCACCACACCTGGCTAATTTTTTTTTTTTTAAGTACAGATGGGGGTTTCACCATGTTGGCCAGGCTGATCTTGAACTCCTGACCTTAAATGATCCACCTGCCTCACCCTCCCAAAGTGCTAGGATTACAGGCATGAGCCACCACACTGGCCCTTGAATTGTTTTTTTGAATATGGTGAGAGATGGGGCTCCAGCTTCATTCCTCTGAATATAGATATCCAATTTTCCCAGCATTATTTATTGGAGAGTATGTACTTTCCCCAACTATGTTCTTGACACTTTTGTTGAAAATCAGTTGGCTGTAAGTACATGGATTTATTTCTGGATTCTCTATTCTGTTCCATTGATCTATATGTCTGTTTTTATACGAATACCATGCTGTTGTGGTTACTATTGTAATATATTTTGAGTCAGGTAGTGTGATGCCTTCAGCTTTGTTCTTGTGATCCACCTTGATTTAGTTATTACGGCTCTTTTTTGGTTTCATAGATATTTTAGAATTGTTTCTATTTCTGTGAAAAATGAAGGTGGTATTTTGATAGAGATAGCATTGAATTTGTAGATTGCTTTAGGCATAATTCTTCTGATCCATGAACACGGGATATCTTGCCATTTGTTTGTGTCCTCTTTAGTTTCTTTCATCTGTTTTGTAGTTTTTTTGTGTGTAGAAATGTGTAACCCCCTTGGTTAAATTTATTCCTAGGTATTTTATTTTTTGGAGCTATTGTAGGTGGGATTGCCTTCTTTATTTATTTCTCAGCTAGTGTATAGAAATGCTACCGATTTTTGTATGTTGATTTTGTGTTCTGCAACTTTACTGAATGTATTGATCAGCTGTGAGTTTTTTTGTGGAGTCTAGGTTTTGTTTTTGGGTTTTGTTTGTTTGTTTGTTTGTTTTTGATACAGAGCCTTCACTCTGTCGCCTAGGCTGGAGTGCAGTGACGTGATCTCGGCCCACTGCAACCTCTGCCTCACGGGTTCAAGCGATTCTTCTGCCTCAGCCTTCCAAGTAGCTGGGACTACAGGCGTGTGCCACCACACCTTGCTAATTTTTGTATTTTTTTAGTAGAGATGGTGTTTCACAGTGTTGGCCAGGCTGGTCTCGAACTCCTGACCTCAGATGATCCACCCGCCTTGGCCTCCCAGAGTGCTAGTATTTCAGGCATGAGCCAGTGCGCCAGTGGAGTCTAGGGTTTTTAAGCTATAAGATCATAACATCAGCAAAGGGGATGTTTTGATTTTAGTTGTTTTGTTTTGTTTTGTTTGTTTTGAGACAGCTGTCGCCCAGGCTGGACTTCAGTGGCACAGTGTTGGCTCACTACAACCTCCACCTTCTGGGTTCAAGCAATTCCCATTAACTACAACCTCCACCTTCTGGCTTCAAGCAATTCCACCCAAGTAGCTGGAATTACAGGTGTGCACAACCATGCCTGGGTAATTTTTGTATAGGGGACTTTTTATTTTATCTTTTCTAATTTAGGTGCCCTTTATTTATCTTGCCTGGTTGCTCAGGCTAGGACTTCTGTTGCTATGTTGAATAAGAATGGTGAAAGTGGGCGTCCTTATTTTGTTTTAGCTCCTAGGGGAAAGGCTTTCTTTCAGCTTTTCCCCATTAACTATGATGTTAGCTGTGGGTTTGTCATATATAGTCTTTATTATGTTAAGGTATATTCCTTCTGTGCCTAGTTTGTTGAGAGTTTTTATTATTAAGTGATGTTGAATTTTGTGAAATGTTTTTTCTTGTCTACTGAGAAGATCATATGGTTTTTGTCTTTCATTCTTTTGATGTGATGTATCACATTTATTGATTTGTATATGTTGAATTCTCCCTGCATCGCTAGGATAAACCCCACTTAATTGTTGGGTATTAGTTTTCTCATGTGCTGTTGGATTGAGTTTGCTAGTATTTTGTTGAGAATTTTTGCATCTATGTTCATCAAAAATAGTGGCCTGTAATTTTCTTTGTTCTTTTTTGTTCTGTCCTTCTCTGGCTTTGGTATCAGGGCAATCAATGCTGGCCTCACAGAATGAGTTAGGGAAAATTCCCTCCTCTTTGACTTTTTTGGAATAGTTTGAGAAGAATTGGTTAGTTCTTTTATAGTTTGATAGAATTCATTAGTGAAGTTGTCTGGTCTTGGACTTTCCTTTGTTGGGAGACTTTTTATTACCAATTCAGTCTCATTACTCATTATTGGTCTGTTCAGGTTTTCTATTTCTTCCTGATTCATTCTTGATAGCTTGTGTGTGTCCAGGAATTTATCCATTTCTTCCAGGTTTTCTAGTTTATTTGTGTGTAGTTGTTCATAATAGCCTCTGATGATCTCTTGTATTTCTGTGGTATCAGTTGTAATTTCTCCTTTTTCATTCCTGATTTTATTTGGGTTTTCTCTCTTTGGTTCTTGGTTAGTCTAACAAGTAGCTTATTGGTTTTGTTTATCTTTTAAAAAAATCTTTGTTTCTTGATCCTTTGTATTGTGTTTTTTGTCTCTATTTTGTTTAGTTCTGCTCTAGTGTTTATTATTTCTTTCCTTCTACTAATTCGGAGTTTGTTCTTTTCTAGTTCCTTTTAGGTACATCATTAGATTGCTTTTTGAAATGTTTCCACTTTTTTGATAAATGCACTTATTGCGAAAATTTCCCTCTTACACTGCTTTTTCTGTATCCCATAGGTTTTGGTATGTTGTGTTTCAATTTTCATTTTTTCAGGAATTTTTAAAAAAATTTTTTCCTTGACTGGATGCTTTTTCAGAAGCATGTTGTTTAATTTGTTTATTTGTACAGTTGCCAGTGTTCTTCTCGTTACTGATTATTAGTTTTGTTCCATTGTAGTTTGAGAAGGTACTTGATTTGAAGTCAGTTTTTTAAAGTTTGTTGAGATTTGTTTTGTGTCCTAACATATAATCTGTCCTGGAGAATAATCCTTGTGCTAATGAAAAGAATGTGTGTTCTCTTAACTGATGGATGAGATGTTGTGTAAGGCTGTTAGGTCTGTTTGGCTTAATGTACAGTTTAAGTCCAATGTTGGTTAATTTTCTTTTTAGATGATCTATCTAGTGCTGAGAGTGAGGTATTGAAATCCCCAACTATTATTGTATTGTAGTCTATCTCTACCTTTAGATCTAATAATGCTTGCTTTATATTTCTAGGTGTTCTGGTGTTGTGTATATATGTTTGCAGTTGTTATATCGTCTTGCTGAATTGATCCCTTTATCATTATAGAATGACCTTCTTTGTCTCTTTTTAATGTTCATGACTTAAAGTCTTTTTCATCTGAAATAAGTACAGCAATTCTTGCTTGCTTTTGGTTCTGGCTGTGTTGAATATTTCTTTTCCATTTCTTCCCTTTTAGTCTTTTTATGTCTTTACAGATGAAGTGACTTTCTTATGGTCAGCAAATATGTTTTGTTTGTTTGGCTGGTTTTTATTCATTCAGGCAGTCTATACCTTTTAATTTACTTAGTTTACATGCAAAGTTATTAATATATGAAGACTTAATCCTGTCTTTTTTTTTTTTTTGTAGTTTGTATATCCTTTATTCCTTTCATTATTTATCAATGTGGCTTGGTAGTTTTCTGTAGTGAAAATGTTTGATTCCTTTCTTTTTCTCTTTAGTGTGTTTCTTTCTTTTTGTTTAACATTGTGGTTTGGTGGCATCCTGTAGTGGTAACATTTGAGGTTTTTTTCTCCTCTTTATTTGTTTGCCCTACCAGTGGTTTTTGTATTTTCAAGTGTTTTCTTGGTGGTAGTTAATCGCTGTTGTGCTTCCAGGTGTAGACTCCCTGAACTTTAGCATTTCTTGTATGACCGGTCTAGTGGTGATGACTTCCCGCAGCTGTTGCTTGTCTACGAAAGACTTTATATATTCTTCATTTATGAAGGATAACTTTGCTGGGTGTAGTATCTTTGGCAGGTTTTTCTCCCCCCCTTTCAGCACTTTAGATATAATTCTCTCCTGGCTCTAAGGTTTCTGCTGAGAAATATGCTGTTAGTCTGATGGGGGTTCCTTTATAGGTGACGAGATGCTTTTCTCTTGCATGGTTTTTAGAATTTTCTCTTTGTCTCTTACTTTTAACAGTTTGACTATAACATGCTGTGGAGAAGAATTTTTTGCAGTGTTTCTATTTGGGGATCTTTGAGCCTCCTGTATCTGGATTACTAAACCTCTTGCTAGACCTGGGAAGTTTTCATCTTTTATTTCATTAAATAGGTTTTCTAACTCTATCCTTTCTGTTTGCCTTCTCAGACGCTGAAAATTCAGATATTTGGTCCCTTTTGTTGTCCCATATGTCACAAAAGCTAGCCTGCTTCTTTTTTATTCTTTTTGCTTTTTTTTCTGAATGTGTTATTTTTAAAGACCTATCTTTAGGCTCTACAAGTCTTGTGTTTTATTTAATCTATTGTTGAAGTTTTCAGATATGCTTTGTATTTCATTCAATGATTTCTTCATTTCCAGAATTTGTTTGGTGGTTGTTTTTCTGATATCTACCTCTTTGGTACATTTCTCATTCATACCCTGAATTGTTTTTCTGACTTTTTTGTATTGGTTTTCAGTATTCTCTTGTACCTCATTGGGCTTCTTTAGTATTGAAATTTTGAATTTTTTTCTGGGATTTCATAACTTGCTTTTTGATTGAGATCTATTGCTGGAGAATTATTGTATTCCTTTGGAGGTGTCCTGTTTCCTTTTTAAAAATTTTTATTTTTCCATAAGTTATTGGGGTACAGATGGTATTTGGTTACATGAATAAATTAGTTAGTGGTGATTTGTGAGATCCTGGTACACCCATCATGCGAGTAGTATACATTGCATCATATATGTTTATTTAACCCCCCCCCACCGACCTCCACTCTTCCCTACAAGTCCCCAAAGTCCATTGTATCATTCTTATGCCTTTGCCTCATCATAGGTTAGCTCCCACATATAAGTGAGAACATACGATGTTTGGTTTTCCATTCCTGAGTTACTTCACTTAGAATGATAGTCCCCAGTCTCATCCAGGTCATTGCAAATGCTGTTAATTCATTCCTTTTTATGGCTGAGTAATATTCCATTCTATATATATATATATATATATATATGTGTGTGTGTGTGTGTGTGTGTGTGTGTGTGTCACAGTTTCTTTATCCACTCGTTGATTGATGGGCATTTGGGTTGGTTCCATGATTTTCCAATTGTGAATTGTGCTGCTATAAACGTGCATGTGCAAGTATCTTTTTTGAATAATGACTTCTTTTCTTCTGGGTAGATACCCAGTAGTGGGATTACTGGATCAGATGGTAGTTCTACTTTTAATTCTTCAAGGAATCTCCACACTGTTTTCCATAGTGGCTGTACTAGTTTACCTTCCCACCAGCAATGTAGAAGTGTTGCCTGATCACCACATCCACACCAACATCTACTGTTTTTTGATTTTTTAATTATGGCAATTCGTAAAGTGGTATCACATTGTGGTTTTGATTTGCATTTCCCTGATCATTAGTGATGTTGAGCATTTTTTCATATGTTCATTGGCCATTTGTATATCTTCTTTTGAGAATTGTCTATTCCTGTCCTTAGCTCACTTTTTGATAGGATTGTTTGTTTTTTTTCTTACTGATTTGAGTTTGTTATAGATTCTGGTTATTAGTCATTTGTCAGATATATAGATGGGGAAGATTTTCTCCCACTCTGTGGGTTATCTGTTTACTCTGCTGAGTGTTTGTTTTGCCATGCAAAAGCTCTTTAATTAGGTCCCAGCTATTTATGTTTGTTTTTATTGCATTTGCTTTTGGGTTTTTGGTCATGAAGTCTTTGCCTAAGCCAACGTCTAGAAGGGTTTTTCCAATGTTATCTTGTTTTTTTGTATTTATGGTTATTTATTATTTCTCCCATATCTTTTTTTGTTGTTGCTTATTATACTTTAAGTTTTGGGGTACATGTGCAGACATGGAGTTTTGTTACATAGGTATACACGTGCCATGGTGGTTTGCTGCACCCATCAACTCATCATCTACATTAGGTATTTCTCCTAATGGTATCCCTCCACTAGAGGCCCCCACGCGCTGACAGGCCCCAGTGTGTGATGTTCCCCTCCCTGTGTCCATGTATTCTCGTAGTTCAACTCCCACTTATGAGTGAGAACGTGTTTGGTTTTCTGTTCTTTTGTTAGTTTGCTGAGAATTATGGTTTCCAGCTTCATCCATGTCCCTACAAAGGACATGAACTCATCCCTTTTTATGGCTGCATGGTATTAATGGTGTATGTATGCCACATTTCCTTTTTTTTTTTTTTTTTTTGAGATGGAGTCTTGCTCTGTTGCCCAGGCTGGAGTACAGTGGTGTGATCTCGGCTCACTGCAAGCTCTGTCTCCTGGGTTCATGCCATTCTCCTGCCTCAGCCTCCTGAGTAGCTGGGACTACAGGCACCTGCCACCACGCCCGGCTAATTTTTTGTATTTTTAGTAGAGACGGGGTTTCACCATGTTAGCCAGGATGGTCTTGATCTCCTGACCTTGTGATCTGCCTGCCTCAGCCTCCCAAAGTGTTGGGATTATAGGCCACATTTTCTTTATCCAGTCTATCATTGATGGGCATTTGGGTTGGTTCCAAGTCTTTGCTGTAGTGCTACAATAAACATACATGTGCACGTATCTTTTTTTTTTTGTTTTTCCTTGAGACAATCTGGCTGTGTCGCCAGGCTGGAGTGCAGTGGTGCAATCTCAGCTCACTGCGACCTCCACCTCCCGGGTTCAAGTGATTCTCCTGCCCCACCCTCCAAAGTAGCTGGGATTATAGGCACCTGCCACCATGCCTGGCTAATTTTTGTATTTTTAGTAGAAACAGGGTTTCACCATGTTGGCCAAGATGGTCTCAATCTCCTGACCTCATGATCTGCCTGCCTCAGCCTCCCAAAATGCTGGGATTACAGGCGTGAGCCACCGCACCCAGCCACATGTATCTTTATAGTAGAATGATTTATAATCCCTTGGGTATATACCCAGTAATGGGATTGCTGAGTCAAATGGTAGTTCTGGTTCTAGATCCTTTAGGAATTGCCACAATGTCTTCCACAATGGTTGAACTAATTTACACTCCCACCAACAGTGTAAAAGCGTTCCTATTTCTCCACATCCTCTCCAGTATCTGTTGTTTCCTGACTTTTTAATGATCGCCATTCTAACTGGCATGAGATGGTATCTCATTGTGGTTTTGATTTGCGTTTCTCTTATGACCAGTGATGATGATCTTTTTTTCATGTGTTTCTTGGCTGCATAAATGTCTTCTTTTGAGAAGTGTCTGCTCATAGTCCTTTGCCTACTTTTTGATGGTGTTTTTTCTTGTAAATTTGTTTAGGTTCTTTGTAGATTTTGAGTATTAGCCCTTTGTCAGATGGATAGATTGCAAAACTTTTCTCCCATTCTGTGGGTTGTCTGTTCACTCTTATGATAGTTTCTTTTGCTGTGCAGAAGTTCTTTAGTTTAATTAGATCCCATTTGTCAATTTCAGCTTTTTTGCCATTGCTTTTGGTGTTTTAGTCATTTTGCCCATGCTTGTGTCCTGAATGATATTGCCCTAGGTTTTCTTCTAGGGTTTTTATGGTTTTAGGTCTTACGTTTAAGTCTTTAATCCATCTTGAGTTAATTTTTGTATAAGGTGTAAGGAAGGGATCCAGTTTCAGTTTTCTGCATATGGCTTAGTCAGTTTTCCCAATACCATTTATGAAATAAGGAATTCTTTCCCCACTGCTTGTTTGTGTCAGGTTTGTCAAAGATCAGATGGTTGTAGATATGTGGTGTTATTTCTGAGGCCTCTGTTCTGTTCCATTCGTCTGTGTATCTGTTTTGGTACCAGTACCATGCTGCTTTGGTTATTGTAGCCTTGTAGTATAGTTTGAAGTGAGGCAGCGTGATGCCTCCAGCTTTGTTCTTTTTGGTTAGGATTGTGTTGGCTATGTGGGCTCTTTTTTGATACCATAAGAAATGTAAAGTAGTTTCTTCCAATTCTGTGAAGAAAGTCAAAGGTAGCTCGATGGGGATAGCATTGAATCTATAAATTACTTTGGGCAGTATGGCCATTTTCACAATATTAATTCTTCCTATCTATGAGTATAGAATGTTTTTCCATTTGTGTTCTCTTTTATTTCCTTGAGCAGTGGTTTTTAGTTCTCCTTGAAGAGGTCCTTCACATCCCTTGTAAGTTGTATTCCTAGGTATTTTATTCTCTTAGTAGCAGTTGTGAATGAGAGTTCACTCATGATTTGGCTCTCTGTTTGTCTGTTATTGATGTATAGGAATGCTTGTGATTTTTGCACATTGATTTTGTATCCTGAGACTTTGCCGAAGTTGCTTATCAGCTTGAGATTTTGGGCTGAGATAATGGGGTTTTCTAAATATACAATCATGTCATCTGCAAACAGAGACAATTTGACTTCCTCTTTTCCTATTTGAATACCCTTTATTTCTTTGTCATGCCTGATTGCCCTGGCCAGAACTTCCAATACTATGTTGAATAGGGGTGGAGAGAGAGGGCATCCTTGTTTTGTGCTGTTTTTCAAAGGGAATGCTTCTAGTTTTTGCCTATTCAGTATGATATTGGCTGTGGGTTTGTCATAGATAGCTCTTATTATTTTGAGATACATTCCATCAATACCTAGTTTATTGAGAGGTTTTAGCATGAAGGGATGTTAAATTTTGTCAGAGGCCTTTTCTGCATCTATTGAGGTAATCATGTGGTTTTTGTCATTGGTTCTGTTTATGTGAATAGATTATGTTTATTGATTTGCGTTTGATGAACCAGCCTTGCGTCCCAGATATGAAGCCAACTTGATTGTGGTGGATAAGCTTTTTGATGTGCTGCTGGATTTGGTTTGACAGTATTTTATTGAGGATTTTTGCATCGATGTTCATCAGGGATATTGGCCTGAAATTCTCTTTTTTTGTTGTTGTGTCTCTGCCAGGTTTTTGTATCAGGATGATGTTGACCTTATAAAATGAGTTAGGGAGTTTTCCCTCTCTTTCTATTGTTTGCAATAGTTTCAGAAGGAATGATACCAGCTCCTCTTTGACCTCTGGTAGAATTCGGCTATGAATCTATCTGGTCCTAGACTTCTTTTGGTTGGTAGGCTATTACTGCCTCAATTTCAGACCTGGTTATTCATCTATTCAGGGATTCGTCTTCTTCCTGGTTTAGACTTGGGAGGGTGTATGTGTCCATTTCTTCTAGATTTTCTAGTTTATTTGTATAGAGGTATTTATAGTATTCTCTGATGGTAGTTCATATTTCTGTGGGATCAGTGGTGATACCCCCTTTATCTTGTTTTGTTTTTTTTTTTTTTGAGATGGAGTCTCACTCTGTTGACCAGGCTGGAGTGCAGTGGTGAGATCTTGGTTCACTGCAAGCTCCGCCTCCCGGGTTCACACCGTTCTCCTGCCTCAGCCTCCCAAGTGGCTGGGACTACAGGCACCCACCACCATGCCTGGCCAATTTTGTGTATTTTTTAGTAGAGATGGAGTTTCACCGTGTTAGCCAGGATGGTCTCAGTCTCCTGACCTCGTGATCCGCCCACCTCGGTCTCCCAAAGTGCTGGGATTACCGGCAAGAGCCACTGCACGTGGCCCCCTTTATCATTTTTTATTGCATTTGTTTGATTCTTATCTCTTTTCTTCTTATTAGTCTGGCTAGTGGTCTATTTTGTTGATCATTTCCAAAAGCCAGCTCCTGGATTCATTGAGTTTTTTGAAGGCTTTTTCGTGTCTCTATCTCCTACAGTTCTGCTCTAATCTTAGTTATTTCTTGTCTTCTGCTAGCTTTTGAATTTGTTTGCTCTTGCTTCTCTTGTTCTTTTAGTTGTGATGTTAGGGTGTCGATTTTAGATCTTTCCTGCTTTCTCTTGTGGGCATTAAGTGCTATAAATTTCCCTCTAAACACTGCTTTAAATGTGCCCCAGAGATTTTGGTACATGGTCTCTTTGTTCTCATTGGTTTCAAAGAACATCTTTATTTCTGCCTTACTTTTGTGATTTACCCAGTAGTCATTCAGAAGCGGGTTGGTCAGTTTCCATGTAGTTGTGCGGTTTTGAGTAAGTTTCTTAATCCTGAGTTCTAGTTTGAGTGCACTGTGGTCTAAGAGACTATGTTATGATTTCCGTTTTTTTGCATTTGCTGAAGAGTGTTTTACTTCCAATTCTGTGGTCAATTTTAGAATAAGTGTTATGAGGTCCTGAGAAGAATGTATATTCTGTTGATTTGGGGTGGAGAGTTCTGTAGATGTCTATTAGGTCCGCTTGGTCCAGAGCTGAGTTCAAGTCCTGAATATCCTTGTTAATTTTCTGTCTCTTTGATCCGTCTGATATTGACAGTGGGATGTTAAAGTCTCCCTATATTGTGTGGGAGTCTAAGTCTCTTTGTAGGTCTCTAAGAACTTGCTTTATGAACCTGGCTGCTTCTGTATTGGGCACATATATATTTAGGATAGTTAGCTCTTGTTGCATTGATCCCTTTACCATTATGTAATGGCCTTCTTTGTCTCTTTTGATCTTTGTTGGTTTAAAGTCAGTTTTATCAGAGACTAGGATTGCAACCCCTGCTTTTTTTCCATTTGCTTGGTAAATCCTCCTTCATCCCTTTATTTTGAGCTTATGTGTGTCTTTGCATGTGAGATGTCTCTTGAATACAGCACACTGATGGGTCTTGATTCTTTATCCAGTTTGCCAGTCTGTGTCTTTTAATTGGGGCATTTAGCCCATTTACATTTAAGGTTAATATTGTTATGTGTGAATTTGATCCTGTCATTATGATGCCAGCTGGTTATTTTGCTCATTAGTTGATGCAGTTTCTTCATAGTGTTGATGGTCTTTACAATTTGGTATGTTTTTGCAGTGGCTGGTACCAGTTGTTCCTTTGCATGTTTAGTGCTTCCTTCAGGAGCTCTTGTAAGGCAGGCCTAGTGGTGACAAAATCTCTCAGTATTTGCTTATCTGTAAAGGATTTTATTTCTCTTTCGCTTATGAAACTGAGTTTGGCTGGATATGAAATTCCGGGTTGAAAATTCTTTTTTTAAAGAATGTTGAATATTGGCCCCAAGTCTCTTCTGGCTCGTAGGGTTTCTGCCAAGAGATCAACTGTTAGTCTGATGGGCTTCCCTTTGTGGGTAATCTGACCTTTCTCTCTGGCTGCCCTTAACCCTTTTTCCTCCATTTCAGCCTTGGTGAATCTGACAGTTATGTGTCTTGGGGTTGCTCTTCTTGCGGAGTATCTTTGTGGTGGTCTCCACATTTCCTGAATTTGAATGTTGGCCTGTCTTGCTAGGTTGGGGAAGTTCTCCGGGATAATATCCTGAAGAGTGTTTTCCAACTTAGTTCCATTCTCCTTGTCACTTTCAGGTACACCAATCAAATGTAGATTTGGTTTTTTCACATATTCCCACATTTCTTGGAGGCTGTGTTTGTTCTTTTTCATTCTTTTTTCTCTAATCTTGTCTTTTCACTTTATTTCATTAAGTTGATCTTCAATCACTAATACCCTTTTTCCACTTAATCAGTTCATCTGTTGATACACCAGCCATTGTTACTTGTGTATGCTTCACAAGGTTCTCGTGCTGTGTTTTTCAGCTCCATCAGGTCATTTTGTTCTTCTCTAAACTGGTTATTCTAGTTAGCAATTTGTCTAACCTTTTTTCAAGGTTCTTAGCTTCCTTGCATTGGGTTAGAACAGGCTCCTTTAGCTCGGAGGAGTTTGTTATTACCCATCTTCTGAAGCCTTCTTCTGTCAATTCCTCAAACTCATTCTCTGTCCAGTTTTGTTCCCTTACTGGTAAGGAGTTGTGATCCTTTGGAGGAGAAGAGGCATTCTGATTTTTGGAATTTTGGGTTTTGTGCTGGTTTCTCCCCGTCTTCATGGATTTATTTACCTTTGGTCTTTGATGTTGTTGACCTTTGGATGGGGTCTCTGAGTGGATGACCTTTTTGTTGATGTTGATGCCAATTCTTTCTGTTTGTTAGTTTTCCTTCTAATAGTCAGGCCCCTCTGCTGCAGGTCTGCTGGAGTTTGCTGGAAGTCCACTCCATATTCTGTTTGCCTGGGTATCACCAGCGAAGGCTGCAGAGCAGCAAAGATTGCTGCCTGTTCCTTCCTCTGGAAGCTTCATCCCAGAGGGGCACCTGCCAGATGCCAGCCAGAGCTCTCCTGTTTGAAGTGTCTGTCAGCCCCTACTAGGAGGTGTCTCCTAGTCAGGATACACGTGGGTCAGAGACCCACTTGAGGAGGCAGTCTGACCCTTAGCAGAGCTCGAATGCTGTGCTTGGCGATCCACTGCTCTCTTCAGAGCCACCAGGCAGAGATGTTTAAGTCTGCTGAAGCTGCACCTGCAGCTACCCCTTCCTCCTGGTGCTCTGTCTCGGGGAGGTAGGGGTTTTATCTATAAGCCCCTGACTGGGGCTGCTGCCTTTTTTTTCAGAGATTCCCTGTCAAGGGAGGAGGAATCTAGAGAGGCAATCTGGCCACAGCGGCCTTGCTGAGCTGTGGTGGGTTCTGCCCAGTTCGAACTTCCAGGCGGCTTTGTTTACACTGTGAGGGTAGAACCGCCTACTCAAGCCTCAGCAGTGGTGAATGCCCCTCCCCCCACCAAGCTCGAGAGTCCCAGGTCAACCTCAGACTGCTGTGCTGGCAGTGAGAATTTCAAGCCAGTGGATCTGAGCTTGCTGAGCTCTGTGGGGGTAGAACCCTCCAAGCCCAACCACTTGGCTCCCTGGCTTCAGCACCCTTTCCAGGGGAGTAAACAGTTCTGTCTCACTGGCGTTCCAGGCACCACTGGGGTATGGAAAAAAAACTCCTACAGTTAGCTCGGTGTCTGCCCAAACGACTGCCCAGTTTTGTGCTTGAAATCCAGGGCCCTGGTGGCATAGGCACCAGAGGGAATCTCCGGGTCTGTGGGTCGCGAAGACTGTGGGAAAAGCACAGTATCTGGCCAGAATGCACCATTCCTCATGGCATGGCACAGTCCCTCATTGCTTCCCTTGGGTAGGGGAGAGATTTCCCTGACCCTTTGCACTTCCTGGGTGAGGCAACTCCCCACCCTGCTTTGGCTCGCCCTCAGTGGGCTGCACCCACTGTCCAACCAGCCCCAGTGAGATGAACCAGGTACCTCTGTTGGAAATGCAGAAATGACCTGCCTTCTGCATCGATCTTGCTGGGAGCTGCACACTGGAGCTCTTCCTGTTCGGCCATCTTGCCAGCAACCCTCCATCTTCTAGAAGTTTTATAGTTTCAGGTCTTAGGTTTAAGTACTTAATCCATCTTGAGTTGATTTTTTATAAGGTGAGAGAGAAGGATCCAGTTTCTTTCTCCTATATGTGGCTAGCCAATTATTCCAGCACCATTTGTTGAAAAGGGCTTCCTTTCCCCACTTTATGTTTTGTTTACTTTGTTGAAGATCAGTTGGCTGTGAGTATTTGGGTTTATTTCTGGGTTCTCTATTCTGTTCCAATGGTCTATGTGCCTGTTTTTGTATGAGTACCATGCTGTTTTGGTGACTGTGGCCTTATAGTATAGTTTGAAATCAGGTAGTGTGATGCCTCCAGATTTGTTCTTTTTGCTTAGTCTTGCTTTGTCTATGTGAGCTCTTTTTTGGTTCCATATGAATTTTAGAATTGTTTTTTCTAACTCTGTGAAGAATGATGGTGGTATTTTGATGGGGATTATGCTGAATTTGTAGATTGCTTTTGGCAGTATGGTCATTTTCACAATATTGATTCTACCAATACATGAGCATGGGATGTGTTTCCATTTGTTTGTGTCATCTGTGATTTCTTTCAGCAGCGTTTTGTAGTTTTCCTTGTAGAGGTCTTTCAACTTCTGTGTTAGGTATATTCCTAAGTATTTTAGGTATTTTTTTGCAGTTGTAAAAGGGGTTGAGTTCTTGATTTGATTCTCTGCTTGGTCGCTGTTGGTGTATAGAAGAGCTACTGATTTGTGTACATTAATTGTATATCCGGAAACTTTGCGGAATTCCTTTATGAGTTCTGGGAGCTTTCTGGAGGAGTCTTAGGGACTCCTAAGGTAAACAGTCGTGTCATCAGCAAACAGGGACAGTTTGACTTCCTCTTCACTGATTTGGATGCCCTTTATTTATTTCTCTTGTCTGATTGCTCTGGCTAGGACTTCCAGTACTATGTTGAAGAGGAGTGGTGAGAGTGGGCATCTTTGTCTTGATCCTGTTCTCCGAGGGAATGCTTTCAACTTTTCCCCATTCAGTATTATGTTGGCTGTGGGTTTGTCATACATTGCTTTTATTACATTAAAGTATGTCCCTTGTATGCTGATTTAACTGAGGGTTTTAATCATAAAGGATGCTGGATTTTGTCAAATGCTTTTTCTGCACCTATTGAGATGATCGTGTGATTTTTGTTCTTCTTTTAAGAATTACATTTATTACATGTATTGACTTGAGTATGTTAAACCATCCCTGCATCCCTGGTATGAAACCCACTTGATCATGGTGGATTATCTTTTTGATATGTTGTTAGACTCAGCTAGTATTTTGTTAAGGATTTTAGCGTCTGTGTTCATCAAAGATAGCGGTCTGTAGTTTTCTTCTTTGGGTGTGTCCTTTCCTGGTTTTGGTATTAGGGTGATGCTGGCTTCACAGAATGAATTAGGGAGTGTTCCTTCTTTCTCCATCTTGTGGAATAGTATCAAAAGGATTGGTACTAATTCTTTGAATGTCTGGTAGAATTCTGCTGTGAATCCATCTGGTCCTGGACATTTTTGTTGGTAATTTTTTAATTACCATTTCAGTCTCACTGCTTGCTATCGGTCTGTTCAGAGTATCTAATTATTTCTGATTTAAGCTAGGATGGTTGTATTTTTCCAGGACTTTATCTGTTTCGTCTACATTTTCTAGTTTATGTGTGTAAAGGTATTCATAGTAGCCTTGAATGATCTTTTGTATTTCAGTGGTGTCAGTAATATCTCCTGTTTCGTTTCTTAGTGAGGTTATTTGGATTTTTCTCTGTTCTTTTCTTGGTTAATCTTGCTAATGATCTATCCATTTTATTTATCTTTTCAAATAACCACCTTTTTGTTTCATTTGTCTATTGTATTTTTTTGTTTCAGTTTCATTTAGTTCTGGGAATGGTGGCAGTGGGTTGGGTGGGTGAGTAGGTTTTCAAGCCACTGGGCAGCAAACATGGGCAATGGCAGTAGTAGTAGTGGGACAACCCTCTGGGATCCAAGCAGTCAGCGGTGGTTTTGGCGGTGGCTATGATGGGCTGCGTGGGCCAGTCCTCAGACTTGCTGGTGGCATATGTGGGTGGGTGCCAGCTGTGATGGTAATGGCAGGTTGATTGGGCCCAGACTCTGGGAGGAGTGCTCAGGTGCCAATGGTGGTGTCCTGGGCAGGGCAATCCCCAGATCTCTGGACCATGTGCTTGGTTACTGGTGGAGATGAAGCAAGGCTGGGCAGATCTGCCCCCAGGTTCCCAAGGTGGTGTGTGCAGGTGCTGGCTGTTGTAGGCAGGGGTGGGATGATTTCCAGGCCACCAGCAGAATGCTTAGGTTGGGGCAGTAGCAGCTGCATTGTAGCTCTGCTGCTAGGGAGGGTGGGTTTGCTTTCAGTGAGTTGCTCTTGCAGATGGTGAATGTCAGTGGGTCTCTAGGGATGTGGAGATGCAGGGGCTGTAGGGCCGGGCCCCAGGGCAAGATGCAGGTCCACTAGGAGCTGGGCTCTCAAAATAGTGCCATGCTACAGTTCCTTAGGTCTTGGGTGTTTGTGGTACCTAGTGTGAGCTCCCTCTTGAGCAGTGCTTTCATGTGGTCTCCAGGTAATGCCCTGTTAGTCTTGAGACCCACAAGGGTCAAGGGGCTATTTGGTGATTAGGATTGTAGGAGTCCTTGGTGGGAATGTGGATTGCTGGGGATTGCTCACTTTCCTTTTCCTCCAGTTAGGCAGCCTCTGTAGACTCCTAGCTAATCCTGTCAAGACAGGCTGCTTTGCTTCATTCCTTGCTTTTGATGCTTCCTGTCATTTTGAATTCCACTATTCGCTGTTAGATCTACGTGAAGTATGATTGTCTGCTCATTATTCTGGTTCCCCTCTGTGGAAGAGGTGAGCACTGAATGTATCTAGTCAGCCATCTTGCTTGAAGTCCCTCCTGCTTCACAGATTTTTATTTTTGACAATGATTTATGTGATTGCTTATGACTAGAAAGCCATCACTGCCCAGGTAGAAGAGAAGCGCAGGAAGAAACAACTGGAGGAAGAGCAAAGAAAGAAGGAAGAACAAGAAGAGGAGCTTCGCTTAGCACAGGAACGTGAAGAGATGCAGAAACAGTATGAAGAAGACATACTTAAGCAAAAACAAAAGGAAGTAGGTATTTACATTCTAATTGTAACTTTGATTTTTGATTTTGTTTTTGAGACAGGGTCTCACTCTTCTGCTCAGGTTGGAGTACAGTGGTGCAATCATAGCTCACTGCAATCTTGACCTCTGGGTACAAGTTGTCCTTCCACCTTGGTCTCCTCAGCAGCAGGGACTACAGGCATGTACCACCACATTTGGCTGATTTTTTTGTTGGTGTGTGGAGGAGACAGGGTCTCACTATGTTGCCTAGGCTGGTCTCAAGCTCTTGGGCTCAAGCGATCCTTCCACCTCAGCCTCCTGAAGTATTGGTATTACAGGTGTGAGCTACCATGTTTGGCCTCCTAACATTTTAGAATAAAAATGGATGTATTTTTAAAGGAAAAATAACCAGAAGTTGAACATTTCTATTATTTTGAAATTGTGAAGCTATGTATGGACATGTCAGACCTTCACATAAAGTTAGGAAAGAGGGAAGCTTGAGAAAGTTTCATTATTTCACATGATAATAGTTCTCAAATGTTATATTGGTTTGGCTTTTTCTGTAGAGGAGGTCACAGCACAAAGCAGGTGTTACCTATGCACTTCATTTTTATCTACTCCTAGTTTCTTTGCTTCATTTCTAAGCAATAATTATTAATAATTATTCTAGGTATGTTAAGAGAAATGATTGACCTATCAGTATCCACTTATGAACAGGAACATACATTTGCAGAATAATTGGCTGGGATTGACGATACAATTTGTGACTGTCCTAGAGATCTCTGTGTTAAATGACTTTTTTTTCTTTTGAGACAGAGTCTCGCTCAGTTACCCAGGCTGGAGTGCAGTGGCGTGATCTCCGCTCACTGCAAGCTCCGCCTCCTGGGTTCACGCCATTATCCTGCCTCAGCCTCCCAAGTAGCTGGGACTACAGGCATCCGCTGCCACGCCTGGCTAATTTTTTGCATTTTTAGTAGAGATGGGGTTTCACCATGTTAGCCAGGATGGTCTCGATCTCCTGACCTCGTGATCCACCCACCTCGGCCTCCCAGAGTGCTGGGATTACAGGCATGAGCCACCGCGCCTGGCCTAAATGGCCTTTTTAAAAAGTAGATACTAGGAGACAACATAGGTATGCATACATACCTATCTTGTCTGCACCACTAGGAGAACCCTAAGTGGTGTAGACAAGATAGGTATGTATGGTGGTGGTACCATATTTGAGCTAACCTAACAAAAATACTCACTTGCTAAAGTTTTAAAATGTAGAGCACTTTAAACGTTTTCTTGCTTTTTGCTGCAGTTTTCCCCCTTGGCAACCTTCACTCCAAAATTGGCTAGTAAAGGGACACATGGTCTGGGTTCCAGTTTCATTGAGTTGAATAGGCTGAGCCGGTTACCCCTATGTAACATGAGGAAATCAGTAAAGTATCATTTGAACTGCAAGAAGTGGTCATAAACCTTGTGTTTACCTTTTAAAATATATTTTTAAATGTAATAGAACAGTTTTTAAAACTTTGAAAACTTTTAGTATAGATTTGAAATGGGTAAAAAGAGTTACCATATTTGTGATTGAATACAGCTGTAGAAAAAGATGTTAAAATGTAAGCTCCAGAAGGGCAGGAACTTTTGCCTTGTTGACTGTTCTAACCTTAGTATGTAAACAAGTGCCTGACACATAGGAGAAGCTTAGGAAATATTTACTGAGAGGAAATAGTCAAGTCTTTGTATGTTTAATAGTTGTATTTAATAACACATCAATATTGACAGGAAATCATGACTGTCAAGACAAATGAGCTATTCCAGACAATGCAGCGAGCGCAGGAACTGGCACAGAGACTAAAACAAGAACAGAGAATCCGAGAATTGGCGCAAAAGGGACATGACACTTCTAGATTGATTAAAAATCTTGGTGGTAAGGGCTTAACCAGAACTTTATTTATAATATTTTTAGAAGATGATTTTAAATAATTCCTTTTTTCTGTGTTTGGAGAAAAGGACTCATTCTGTTGCCTAGGCTAGAGTGCAGTGGTGCCATCACAGCTCACTGCAACCTTGTATTTTTTGTAGACATGGAATCTCGCTTTGTTGCCCAGGCTGGTCTTGAACTACTGCCTTCAGATGACCCTCCCACCTTGGCCTCCCAAAGTGTTGGGATTACAGGTGTGAGTCATTGCACCCAGCCTAAATGATTGCCTATTTTTAATACCTTTAATATACCTACTATTTTTGTAGGAATTTCAGACCTTAAACTAGTGTTATTTTATAAATAGGAATGCTTAATTTATGTGGAAAATTGCAATAAAAGCAGAAATAATGTTAAAATGTGTTAAATAATGGTAAAATAATAGGTAAAATGTGTACTTTTTGTGTCTGTTTTTACAGAGAACAATTATGAAATGATCTCCCTAAATTCAGTAACCGATAGGAATGTGGGTAACTTTTTGTAAGAAAATTTTTATTGCAGTGTTCATCCTGATTAAGTGAAAATTATTGTATTTAGTTGCTGCTATACATACATAATTTTTATTAATATTCCTTAAGTGTTGTTTTATCAGGTAATTTCTCTTTGCCAGTTGATACAATACAAATGGAATATAATGCATCTACTAACATTTCAAATTCAAGACATGATTCTGATGAAGTCAGCGGTAAAATGAATACATACACGAATTATACAACTTCTAAGAAGGATACTGGTGTGCAAACAGGTATTTGTGTAGAAACTGTGGTTTGATTTAAAATTTAAAGTCATAATTAAAGCAATTAGAATTAAGTTCAATTTAAAAGTTCAAAAATTAATGAAAGGTGAGGTTTTCAGTAAGTTACAAAATAAAGGGATAACAGCTTTGTTGAAATATGTCACATACCACAAAATTTACCCTACAGTTTTTTTTTTGGTATTCAGTGCAACCATTACCGCAATCAATTCTAAAACATTTTGATCACTCTAGAAAGAAACACTGTACCCATTACTTGTCACTTTCTATTTCTTTCTTCTTTCTCCTCCAGTTAACGTTCTGTCTCTGAATATTTCTGCCTGTTCTGGACATTTCATGTAACTGGAATTAGACCACATAGTCTTCTCTGGCTTCTTTCTCTTAGCATGTTTTAAGGTTTATCCATGTTGTAGCATGTGTCAGTACTTCATTCCTGTTTGTCACTGAATAAATACATTTATAATACCACATTTTTATTCATGAGTTGATGAACATTGGTGTTATTTCCACTTTTTGGCTATTAATATGCTGCTGTGAATATTCATATATAGATTTTTGTGGCTGTACATTTTTAGTTCTTTTGAGAGAAGAGTAGAATTGCTGAGTCATGAGTAACAGGTACTGTTATGTTTAGCATTTTGAAGAACCACCAAACTCTTCTCCAAAGCAGTGGTATCATTTTACATTTCCACCATCAGTGCATGTGGGTTCTGATTCTCTATATTCTTGCCAACCCTTGTTATTCTACTATTGTGAAGTGTTAGGTGATTTTGGTTTGCATTTCCCCCAGTGACTGATGATGTTGAGCATCTTTTCATGATTATCAATTCATAGAGATGGAAATTAGAGTGGTGGTTGCCAGTGGTTGGGAGTATGAGGGGTTGTTCTTTAATGAGTATAATAGAGTTTTGGTTTTGTTGAAAATGAAAGAAAAAAGTCTCAGAGGGCAGTAATTGTTTAATGTTTTGGGGAAAGTTATTTAAAATTAAAAATTTTGTTTATAATTTTTAAAAATCATTTGAAACTTTTTTTTAGATGACTTAAATATAGGAATATTCACCAATGCAGAATCACATTGTGGATCATTAATGGAGAGGGACATCACAAATTGTTCATCTCCTGAGATTTCGGCAGAACTTATTGGACAGTTTAGCACCAAGAAAAACAAGCAAGAACTAACTCAGGATAAAGGAGCCAGCTTAGAAAAAGAAAACAATCGGTATAATGACCAGTGTAATCAGTTCACAAGAATAGAGAAACAAACAAAACACATGAAGAAATATCCTAAAAGGCCTGATTGGAATATAAATAAGCCACCTAAAAGGTATATTCCAGCATCAGAAAAGTACCCTAAACAGCTTCAAAAGCAAAGAGAAGAAAAAAAAGTAAGGAGGCAGATGGAATTGCTTCATTTGGTAGAAAAAAATAATCCTGGGCACATCTCTCAAAACAGAGGCATTTCACCAGAAATTTTTCATTCATCTCATCAAGAAACTGAGTCAAAGTTCAGGTGGCATCTAGTCAAAAAGGTAAAGCTCTTCCATCTTAGAAGATGTGTCGATATTTCTAGATTCAAAACAGTTTCTCACATGTATGCTTTGGTAAGGCTGTTCTGATCTGTTTCCGTTTACATTAGGGATCAGCAAACTATATCCCATGGGCAAATCCAGGCTGCTACCCGCTTTTGTAAAATTTTATACGAACATAGTCAATTCATTCTTCTATGAATTGTCTATGGCTGACTTCACACAACAGACTAGCAACAGAAACAATATGGCCCACAAAGCTGAAAAGGTTTTCTTATTGAGTCCTTTACATTTAACACAACTTCTATAGATGAATGCTATGTGTTCAAATACTCCTTTAAAACCCTTGTTTATAGTCCATATAGACAGAGGTCAGTTTGGGAGATTAGGAACTACTGGATTAGTTTGACTCTGGAAAAATACTGAATCTATCTATTCTGTTGCTCAGTTGGTACCTGTTATTCAAATATTACCCTCAGATTATTTCAATAAGTAGCTCTAAAAATATTTGTGGGGACATGTGAAAATGCTATATATTCCTTTCTGCATTTATCCATCTTTTAGGAAGAAGAGCCTCTGAATATTCATTCATTCAGCAAGGAAAGGTATGTATGCATCAGATTAATTCTGCAGCTATTTAGTGCTTTCTGTGTGGGACAAAAAAGGGATTCAAGATCTGGACGGCATGAGGCATATAGTTATATATAGAGAACAGTCAGAAAGGGTGTGGCTTCCAGGTAAGGGTTAGAGGATTAAGGGATAGGGTGGCACTTTAGCTGGAGCTTGAAGGCCCGTGTTGGACTGGGCCTAGGCAGGAATGTAGATAACATTTACTTTTATCTCTAGACTTAATTAACTAAGTGATTTTGATATTCCAGGTATGTCACTAGCAGAATAGGCATTCTGCTTTGGGAGGAGGGATGGCCAGGAGTGGTGAATGGGAAGAAATGACTGATAAGGACAATGAGAAATTCAGTCAATGAGAGATTTAGGAATTAGAATCTTTATTCTGTCTTTGTGCATGAACCAGCTGGTTTAGTTGTCTCAGAATGGGGCTTAAAAACAAGTTTCGTTCAGATGGTGAGTATATTATTATATGGTGAATTATCTAAGGAGAAAACAGTAGGCTCAGATTAACCAAACCAGCAGTGTTCCTCAGGATCTAGTAATTAAATTTCTCCCTTGTGCTACAGTACACATACCATAGCTAGTGCTAGTAAAAACACAAATAAATACCATTCTTTTCCCCTGTTTTATGGAATGATATTATAGAGCTCAGGCTTCTATGCATATATTCCAAAGGTGTTACAGGTACATTTAGAATAAAGTGAAATGGGCCAGGCATGTGGCTCACGCTTGTAATCCCAGCACTTTGGGAGGCCAAGGCAGGTGGATCACCTGAGGTCAGGAGTTCAAGACCAGCCCTGGCCAACGTGGTGAACCCTGTCTCTACTAAAAATACAAAAACTAGCTGGGCACAGTGGCGTGCGCATGTAATCCCAGCTACTTGGGAAGCCGAGACAGGACAGGTTGCTTGAACCCAGGAGGCAGAAGTTGCAGTGAGCTCAGATCACACCACTGCACTCCAGCCTGGGCAACAGAGCAAGACTTCATTTCATAAAGTGAAATGTGATCAAAGAGAGATACTTAATCTAAATACACAATTTTTTACTAAGGCTCCTATTTTTCTTTTTTTAATAGGTCTCCATCACCACCAGTTCCAGCAGTGAAAAACAGAACCCAACAAACTCAAAATACATTACACTTACCACTAAAAAACAGTAGCTATGAGAGAGAGAATTTGATTTCAGGAGGTAATCAAACAGAATTATCACCTGGAATTTCTGAATCATCCCATTTTATTCCCTATGTTCGAACAAATGAGATCTATTACCTTGATCCCGATGCACCATTGTCTCAGCCTTCAACCCAGGACCCTCAGTACCAAAATTCACAAGGTAAGTAAATATAAGCATTCTAACTGTAAAAATTGACCCATGTAAACCCCCAACTTTAAATTCCAAATTAGTAATTCCTGCACTTAGTTCTAGAAAGTTTCTTACAATGTTTGCTCCTGGAGAGAGGAAGGAATTTTCTCTTGAATATGTCTTAAATTTTGCTTAGTACTTTCCTAGGATACATATTTATTAATGACTCCTTAGAATATTATATAGCACAGGGCTGTATCATTTTACTAATGTAATTGGCTGATTTGTTACTTTCATCTCGCTTTAGACTGTGGCCAAGAACGACAGCTATTTGATTCTGACTGTGTCAGGGATCCACTTCTTAATCCTAACATGGTGAAAAATAGGGATCGACAGCAAGCAATCCTTAAGGGACTTTCAGAACTGAGACAGGTATGAGCTTTTTCAAGTGTAGATGTGTCTGTTCTTTATGTGGCGTGGGCGGTTCGGGGAACATGTTGAATGGCTGTTTTATGCATCCCAGGTTTTAACAAGTATTTCAGTTCCTGTATGTTGGACACAAATAAAATGGGACTTTCCTTGGACTTGCTTTTACATTGCCGTCTTTGAGTAGTTCTTTCCAGTACGAAATCATGAGACAGTTCCAAAATTAAGACAAGTTTATTGAGTAAAAAAAATGCATACATTGGAACGGCAAAACATCAATAAGGCCCTAAAACAAAAAATACAGTTACGCTTTAACAAATTCTTAGCAATATGTGGCTTTTAAAAAAACTTGACGTGTTGGCAGTGTTTAGAATATTGACGTACATCCCAAATAGTAATAAATTCAGTATGAAATTATACGTATAACCTTACTCACCAGATTACTTTTTCTCCCCAACTATTATGACTTCTCATTATTTTACTCTCTGATTAAAACGGGTGACATCCTTACAACCTTTGCTCCATCCCTTGGGCTTTAAAAAGAATGGCTGTAGCTAGCTTTGATTCACTATATACTCTGTACTCAGGGAAGAATAAGCTGTGTTGTTTATAAGTGCCCTTTTCCATGTCGTCATGTACCAATACCCTCTGCATTTCAAAATGCTGACTCAGATGTCTTCCCTCTACAGAACTAGAAAATTGTCCCCTTTGGTCTATTTACTCATTTGAAGACAAACAGGATTACTAAGAGTTTTACATAAATTATTTCTTTAGAGTGACAAAGTGTTAATTTACTTCTTGCTTAGTGGAGACAAAAATTGTGAGATAAAGAGAAAGGAATATGATGTACACATTTACCCACAAATATAGTGCCCAGTGTTATTTCAGCAGAACCCTTCTATTAGCATCTAAGGTAAGGTTAGGACAGTCAAGATAAACACTGGATGTTGGCCAGGCGCAGTGTGGCTCAAGCCTGTAATCCCAGCACTTTGGGAGGCCGAGGCAGGTGGATCACGAGGTCAGGAGATCGAGACCATCCTGGCTAACACAGCGAAACCCTGTCTCTACTAAAAACACAAAAAATTAGCTGGGTGTGGTGGTGGGTGCCTGTAGTCCCAGCTATTTGGGAGGCAGGAGAATGGCGTGAATCTGGGAGGCGGAGCTTGCAGTGAGCCGAGATCGCACCACTGCACTCCAGCTTGGGCAACACAGCAAGACTCCGTCTCAAACAAAACAAAACAAAAAAAACAAACACTGTATGTATGTTAAGAGAGACGCCTCCTAGTATCTAAGAGCAGTTGGGGGTGGATTGGGGGAGAGGGAATGACTTCATTTACCCCCATAGTTTTGGAGGCTTGATTTTTAAGAAAATTCTCATCCCTACTGATTTTTATGCTAAAAATACAATCTTACAAACATGATAGCTATATATCCAAATGAAGTGGTCTAGTACAAGCATTTCTGAAAAATTGTTGAATGACAATTTTATCCTAAGCAATGTGTTTTCCAAGTGAATAGAATTCTAGTTTAACACAAAATTGCAAGTCAGGTGTGCACATTTTACTAACATATATCAATGTGATTTCAGGGCCTTCTCCAGAAGCAAAAGGAGTTGGAAAGTAGTCTCCTGCCTTTAGCTGAAAATCAAGAAGATAATTTTGGTTCTTCATTTTAAATGTAGAAAATCAAATCATTCACATTTGATTTGTGTCTTCCAAATTATAAAATGTGCTCACTGGCTCAACGGTATTTTTCAAATAGCCTAGATTTTATTTTTTTAAATGCTCATTAAAAACTTGTATACTATGTAGTAAAATGCTGTACTTGTTCTATACAATAAAACATACTTTTGTAAAAGCTTAGTAGTAAAAAAAACATGTTCTTCTGCTCTGTCACCACCTGAGTATTGAAGCCCTATAAAAAAAAACACTACTTACCTTAATATAGTCTGGCGTTCCTGGGACCTCACAGTGTTCTTTCACACTTTTTATGTAACTTATTAAGTGAAATACCACTCATGCATTTGTTCTAAAGTGCCAAAGTTCTATCTAACTTATTAACACGTCTAGACCCATAACTCTATATAACTTTACTAAAATAACAAATTCAATTTAAGCTTCTGTGGAAATTGTTTTCTTCTCTAAATCCTGCTTTTATGACATTTGTAGAAATTGCAATTTTCAAAAACATTTTTATAAGTTAGCATTAGCAACAAGTTAGTAATTAGTATTAGAGGCAGTAGTTAGGAATAGATGTAGGTTTGAAAGCTATCTCCACTGTATCTTTCTAGTATAGCACTAATGTGTTCAACAAATGGTAATTACTACTAAGACCACCTCAAAAATATATTTCCATTATACTTCAATATTGCTAAAACTAATTTAAAAATCAAATTGTTCAATGCCATTGATAAACAGAAGCCTATCTTTTGAAATATAAACGTTAATTTCATTAAATCAAGGATTGCACAAGTACTGAAAAATCGAATGCTCTCGAAGTTACCGGAATTTTAGCAATAGGCAGTTTTTACGTGACTAAGCCTAGAGATAAAAAATGTGTCCTATGTACATAGTTTATTATCTAAATGAAACTGCACTGTTAAATCTTGAGGTATTGAGCCAAAATCCTGTAAATATTAACACTGCTATTACTGGCTTATACCTGTGTAAAAACACTATACAAAAGCCTAAATCAAAATAATTCACTTCAACAAAAGTACTTTGTATCAGGTGACATTAGAGCAAAAGAAGTAAAGCCTTTGCTGTTTACCGTCCTCCTGCAAGCATCTGATTTTACACATAAAACAGGCTTCAATTTGAAGCCTAACTACAGGTAACATACAAAAGTAAAACTCAGAAGTGCCAACATGAGATAATTCAAGTACAATATATGTTAAAAATATATATTTATTTCAATTTTTAGATGCTTCAACTGTTACAGACCATCATGATTTAAATAAAAGAAAAAACATTTGAGAAAGAACAAGAACCTTTTGTTTAGAGAATGAAATATAAATTGTTAATAAACAAAGTCCACAACAATCTATTTAAAAAAAAAAAGTTACTATAGTTATTTCTCTTGTGAATATGGCCTGGAAGAATCACTTTTCCCTCCACTTAAGGGAGGTGGAGATTTATCTCTATCCAAGCTTTGAGTATAAGCAGATAAGAAGTAATTTTCATTTTCTTGAGACTGACTTGATGAAAGGGCATATGGTGTCCCCAAAAATGTCTGATGAGTGAGAACATTAAAATGACTAAACTGATGGGACATATTTAATTGACTATGATAAACCTGAAAGTTACTATATGAATCTTGTTCTGTTGAATTGCTGTTCTCTCCTTCAGAGCATACTATATCAACAGAAGTTCTCTCTTCAGAATCAAGATAAGTCTTATCTTCTAATAAACTGTTTTGCACATCAGGAGACGACTGCAACTCAATTTGAGTATTCTTTTTTTGATCTGTTCCACGTGATCCTTTGGTCTCTCTCTCCCATATTTCTGAATGAAAATTGCTGCATACTTCTATATGTGAGATTTCATCCCCTGAATCCAGAGACATATCCTCTTCATCCTTTTCATCGTTTTCTAAAAGAGCTACATTTAAAAAACAAAAAGTCCTCCTCTATTGAAATACACAGTTTGTTTACTTTTTAAAATTATACACTACTCACACAATATAACGCGTCAGGGTCTGCAAGTCCACAATCCCTTAAAGCTTGGTCTTCTGCCACAAGTTCACTTAGTCACAACACTCACACTAGATGTGAATGTCCAGATAATCCGATGCTAAAAGCTTCTGCGAAATGTGTTCACGTTTAATGTTGGGAAATCCCAACTCCCAGCTCCAAAGGGGTTAATGTCAAAACAGCATCTAAAGTTATACGGTAATTCAGTATTTGACAAGACAAATATAAAATAAAATTTTTTGACATCTAGCTTCACTGGATTACTAAACTGGTTAGCACTACTGAATGATCATTTCTGCTTTTTTTCATCCAAAACAAAAGTACATCTTTCATTTCACATAGAACCTGAAACCAAAGCAGAGGCCATCTCACGAAAGACTAAAGCTATGACAGCTCTACTATCTTGCAATTAAACTGCTTTATACATGTGGGGAGGTCTAGCAGCTCAATGCTGAATCGCCATATCTGGTTTCCTACCTTTTTATTAATATAACCCCTTTGCTGACAATAGTAACCAATAATGCTTACAAACCCTCGAAGAGAAAATGCATACTCCATAGTATGCATTGTCTACAATATAGATAGAAATGCATAATCTATAATAACTAACAACTTAGACTGGCTACAGTATAATAAATGAGCAGATCTTGTGCATGCTAAGTATTAGAATGATAAATGTCTTCAAACACTTTCCCTATGACTGTTTATACTGAGGCGAGTGGTTTCAAAACAGTCATTTCATTATTTGGTAACAGAACAAAACCATTCCTCTTTTACTGTCTGCGTTAAAGAAAATGAAAACCACTGAAAAGTTACCTGACTGGGACTCAAGATTCTCATTAGCACCAAGCTGCGGAAGGTTTTCTTCTGTGATTGAGTTGTGATAGCCCACAAGATTTTTAAAGTTTTGCATGAAGTCTTCAGCAGTTGCAACCACTATTCCATTATCTGTATAACTGGAAAGCATCTTGATGGTCTTCTCTAAATTAAGAAAAAACGTTTCATGTATGAAACCCTTCAAAATGTAGACAGCCCCCAGCCCTCACAAAATCCTTTCCTTCACATTTTCAGAATCAAAGCTTAGCGATACCCACCACAGCCCCATAAAATCCTTTCATCCACATTCCTATATTCATAATAGAAAGCTTAGGAGTGCTCTCTTTACCTGTTAAAAAGACTATGTGTCGTTGCTGTATGTTCTGAGCCTGAAGTCTGATAAGGCAATCCAATTCTGGAGCATTTCGAGTTTGTGAATCACAATTGTGGTATGACAAAATTTCAACCAGATGTTTCTTCTGATAGACATTCAGAAGCGTCAACAGACTTAGAGCTTTAGCATTCAATCTGTGAAATTAAGCAGTTCAGTATCTGGATCTGTACTTCTAAAATTTAGTATGGAAATTTCTGCTGTAGATTAAAATTCAATTTCTTCCATTGAGGCAACTAATGACAAAACTGCACTGCTTTAGCTCTCTGCCTGATGTACGAGCGTGCTTCTTTGGAAAGAAAGAAAGGGGTTTCTTGGTCGCAAGGCCTCAGGGCCAGCTATACAGCTTAGGCTAAAATCTCAGCTGATTATTCTACTTACTTAAAGTATGATTACCTCTATCAATTTTGAACTTTAATGAAGGACTTAAAAGGACAAAAAAAGTATAAATCCTTCCTTCAAAAAATACAATATACAGACCAGGCCTGATGGCTCACGCCTGTAATCCCAAAACTTTGGGAGGCCAAAGCAGTTGGATCACCTGAGGTCAGGAGTTCAAGACCAGCCCGGCCAACATAGTGAAACCCCATCTCTACTCAAAATACAATTAGCCGGATGAGGTGGCTCATGCCTGTAATCCCAACTACTTGGGAGGCTGAGGCGGGAGAATCACTAGAACCCAGGAAGCAGAGGTTGCAGTGAGCTGAGACTGCACTATTACACTCCAGTCTGGGCAACAAGAACTAAAGTCTCTTAAAAAAAAAAAAAAGTACACTATTATGGCTCTAAACTCTTTTTTTTTTTTTTTGAGACAGAGTCTCGCTCTGGCGCCAGGCTGGAGTACAGTGGTGCAATCTCAGCTTGCTGCAACCTTCACTTCCTGGGTTCAAGCGATTCTCCTGCCTCAGCTTCCCGAGTAGCTGGGACTACAGGCATACACCACCACACCCAGTTAATTTTTGTATTTTTAGTAGAGACGGGGTTTCACCATGTTGGACAGGATGGTCTCAATCTCCTGACCTCGTAATCCGCCTGCCTCAGCCTCCCAATGTGCTGGGATTACAGGCATGAGCCACCATGCCCGGCCGGCTCTAAGCTGTTTCTATATTGCAAGGGACAAGCAACAAGTGGAGATAAGCTTTTAAAAGTGAATTGCTACAAAGAATTAAATAAATACTCAAAACTTATTTAAGCCTAAATTTCCTGAAAAGTATACCATGGAATGTCATACTTTAAGAAATAAAATTTTGTGGTCTAAGTTTAAGGAAATAATGATTAACAATGTAAAACAATTCTTGGAGTTCTTCATATCCTTTAATGTGTAAATACATTTTATAGACTTTACTAGTAGGATATAGTGTCCCAAATGTGCCTGATTACCACAATCATTTATGGACTCTCTCAAGTGACTAGTGTTCCAAAGATCACACTTGAAGAAGTGACTCCCATGCATGTTAGAAATTACCTATATATACATGAATTGATGTCCTACTCACAAATCACTTCACCAGGTCAAGATTAATCCTTGTCCAAATATATGTAATTTTATTAGCTACCTACAAAGTAGTCAGTTGGCTCAGAGAGGGTCTGATGTAGTTGGAACATACAGTTCAGTTAAAAAAGGAAAATGCTGGCCGGGCACAGTGGCTCACGCCTGTAATCCCAGCACTTTGTGAGGCCAAGGCGGGCAGATCACCTGAGGACAGAAGTTCAAGACCAGCCAGACCAATGTGGTAAAACCCCATCTCTACTAAAAATACAAAAATAAGCCGGGCATGGTGGCAGGCACCTGTAACCTCAGCTACTTGAGAGGCTGAGGTGGGAGAATCGCTTGAACCCAGGAGGCGGAGGTTGCAGTGAGGCGAGATTGCCCCACTGCACTCCAGCCTGGGCTACAAGAGCAAAACTCCATCTCAAAAAAAAAAAAAAAAAAAAAAAAGAAAGAAAAAGAGAAAAATGCTGATCATTCCATTTGGATGATTACTCTAAATCCACAAATGGCAAAGATTAAACAAATTTTACCTATGCACATAACAAGAACTTCACCAAACTTCTACTTAAAAATACTGCTTCCTCTTATAAAGGCAAGAATAATTTAGTATCTATACTCCATTATGACTGGCTATGGACATCTGTGAAAAATGAAGAACATCCATAATCTACAAACATGGGAATAGAGAAATATGAGTACAATGTTAAAATCAACAACCATTATATAGTTATGTTTCAAAGCTTACCTGCCTAGTTCCTTTAGTTTCTTCTGAAATTTACAGTGGACTTTCCATTGCCATTTTCCTTCTGGAGTACTAAGTTCTTCAAGGAATGTCAAAAAATTTTTAAGGTTCTCTGTTAGAAATAATGAAGTTCCTTTTTAATTCAATAAATAATCATTCCACAAGTGAATTATGCAAGAAGTGCTTTTTCATATTATGTAGAAATACCTACTTTCCTATGTACTCTTTTCATTTCTCTTTGTCTAAGGGAGACAGATCTATACATGCCTAAAGCTCTAAGAATATAACATCTACATACAAAAGAACATGTTGATGACAGTAATACAAGAAGTGATTCAACTGCAGCAGGGGCAGAAAGCCTTGCTTTACACCAGATTTAGAGAAAATTATTGGTCTAAGAGAAGGGGAAAGAAATTTGAGGTAATAAAAGCTCAGGAAAAGACTGAAATGTACTAGTTATCTGTGAATGGCAGAATAAATGGACAGTACATTAAAAAGTATTAGAGTCAGAAGAAGAGTTATGTGCTCAAAAGAACATCACACCTTACCAATTGTGACAACCTCTGGATTTAGAATTGATTCATCAGATACGATAAAACCTCCAGATACAAATAATTCATTGTATGTATGATTTTTAACATCATCCAGGCTATCAACACCAGCAAAACTAACGCAGGGAAGCTTCTTTAAAGTCACCAAGCCAGGTATCTGTTTAAATCCCAAAATAAAAAGAGAAACAGATGGATGAGGGAATGAAGTGATAGACTCAAGTGTGAAGGAACCTACAAGAAGTCTAACAGAATGCATTATGGCTCATCTGTATTAGTAGATTGCCTCTGGAAAGCCACACACACAAATAATATTCTCAACATTATTTCCCAATATATAAACCAACATTTATGTACTGGGACCTATCGGAGAGCACTAAAGAAGCTTACAATAGACCTGAAAACACAAAATGGACAAAAGCTGACCTCTCTATAACCTGTGAGTACAGTCAGAATTCAGATGAAGGAAAAAGCCTATGTGCTGGAACAGTCAATCAGGAAAGGCATCCAAGATGTAAGATGTGAGAGAGGGCTCCTAAGACTAGATGGGATACCTCAAAATATAAGGGAAAAGGGGACTGGTCTGACAAAGATGGAGCACAAATAGGTTTTTCCTAGGACATACAAATGAAGATGAAAACATTAAGTAGTCAGTCAGCAGACCCAATGGCATTCAAGGATTCAGTACTCTTATTAGTCTTGACTACTTGAGTGACAGGGAAGATCCGTGATGTGCAGCAATTTAAAACTTTGCAGAGGTACAAACTTGAATCTCACAAGCTGATTCATAGATGGGTCCTTAAGTTTAATCTCCTTTAGAGCTTATTTTAAAAACACTAGTCTGCCAGACAGCAAGATTTTAAAATAAGGGAGTTTTTAAAACCAAAGTAAGTAGTGAATTTGACTTAATAGTCTACCTTGTGAATGAAACCTGCAATGTCTTCATTTTGAATAATAATCAATAGTTTATCTAATTTTGATCTTCTTTCCAAAAACTGTTCTGGATGACATTCTGTATTGCCTAATTTGATAAGATATTCCTGTTAAAGAAAAACAACTAAATCAATATTAAAATGCTTTTTTGTAAACATCAATTTAATACCAGAAATGCAAGATAAACTGATAAGCTTAAGTACTACTAGGACATTATTAACAATGAATGAATTTACACTCTAAGAGACCTTACAGACCATCAAATCAATTTTTTTTTTTTTTTTTTTTTGAGACAGGCTATCACTGTTTCCCAGGCTGGAGTGCAGCGGAATGATCACAGCTCACTGCAGCCTTGACCTCCCAGGCTCAAGCAATCCTCCCACCTCAGCCTCCTGAATACGTGGCACTAGGCTCACACCACCACACCAGGCTAATTTTTTTTTTTTTTTTTTGTAAGAGAGTCTCGCTGTGTTGCCCAAGCTGGTCTTAAATTCCTGGGTTTGATGATCCTCCTGCCTTGGCCTTCCAAAGTGCTGGGATTCTAGGCATAAGCCACTGCACATGGCCCAAATCCACTTTTCTTTTCTAGAAGAGCAATCTAAAGGTCAGAGCTTCACCAATCACAGTCACAATGTTACAGAGCTTCACCAATCACATGGTCACTATGTTACAGCACTATGCAAAGCCAGCTAATTAACAGTGTGAGAGTAACAGAACTGTTAATTAGGCCAGGTTCTTAACCCAGCTCCTTTAGTTATTATAGAGGTTAATAATCGATTAGACGCTAGGTTGCCTGTAATACCTTAGAAACACTTTAAGGCAACCTAGAGTCTAATCATTAACCACTCCCTAGCTCCCATTTTCCTTTCCATTCTAAGCAGGCCCTTGGTTATTTGCAGCAGTATTAACTGGGATAAACGCCTTCAGAGTTAAGAACTTTCACAACCATAGCTCCTTTAATTCACAACAGCTCAAAAAGCATTTATATAGACCTTCATTATGTACAATGGTATTGACATACTAATAAGCCATTTCTGTCAAGTTTCTGTCTTCAAAGTAGACTCTCCCAACTAATAGCTCTTCTTCCTCCATGCTGGTGAACATGGTACTGCCTTTCACAAGACACAGGCAGACTTCCATGCAGAGTTCCCTTTGCTCTCTGCTTGCTGGTGGAATCCTGAAACACTGAAGTAAACTGCAAGATCCTGGAGGTCATATTCCTCATTTCAGAGATTACTTTTAATGTCAGCACAGCTGGTCAGACAGCTATAATAAAAACCCAGCTCACCTGACAACCTGTCTACTGCTCTTTCAACAGCTGCCTAAAGTGTCACCCCAAAGAGGAGGATGTTGTGCTAAAGCAGCACCTTCTACATTGATTTTGATCCAAGCTCTGGAACTTTTGGGCAGATCTCAGACCAGCTTAGTCAGTTAATGAAAAGGTAAATTACCATCTGACATGCCTGCTGATAATTTTTTTTTTTTTTTTTGAGATGGAGTCTTACTCTGTCACCCAAGCTGGAGTGCAGTGGCGCTACCTCGGCTCACTGCAAGCTCTGCCTCCCAGGTTCACTCCATTCTCCTGCTTCAGCCTCCCCAGTAACTGGGACTACAGGTGCCCGTCACCATGCCTGGCTAATTTTTTGTATTTTTAGTAGAGATGGGGTTTCACCGTGTTAGGATGGTCCCGATCTCCTGACCTCGTGATCCACCCGTGCCTCAGCCTCCCTCCTGGTAATTTTTGATGTCTTCTTACATTAAGAAGCTTTAAAATAAGAGAGTTTAATTCATATAATAAATCAGTTTGACTCCAGAAATATTTAAAGTTTCCATTTTTATTCATAAAGTCTTTTACTGTAGTATTTTTGCTGGAATATTTCCAATGGATATTGATTAAAAGAATTAAGGTTTCAATCTGGTTTTCTATCAGATTCGTAAAACAAAGAATGCTCTTTTATTCTATATAAATGACAGAAATGACTTGTTCTATGCCAGAAAAAATTAAAAGCACATTTCATTAGGAAATGCATCTCCTATCCCCGTAATCTAAATGTCACGGCTGGGTGCGATAGCTTACACCTCTAATCCCAGTACTTTGGGAGGCCAAGGCGGGCACATCACCTAAGGCCAGGAGTTCAACACCAGCCTGGCCAACATGGTGAAACCCCGTCTCTACTAAAAATACAAAAAATTAGCTGGACGTTGTGGTGGGTGCCTGTAATCCCAGCTACTTGGGAGGATGAGGCAGGAGAATTGCTTGAACCTAGGAGGTGGAGGTTGCAGTGAGCCAAGATAGTGCCATTACACTCCAGCCTGGGCAACAAGAACAAAACTCCATCTCACTAAATAAATTTTTTAAAATGTCAAATAGGTGTGTTACAAATCTTTCTAAAAAAGGAGCAGGGGGTTGGGGGTGTAGGGGTGGAGGGAGTTGGAATTATGCTAAGCACGCTTGGAACTGGGCGCAACCTATTCTGTCATCTAGCCCCAAACCAATATGCAGCTATGCCCCCAAAGAGTACTGTGCTTGGGAACTTATTGCTGGCTGGTGGGGAAAAGTTGAGAAACTCTACATTCAGTCAATGCAACCAAGGAATTCCTAGAAGTCTCATTTCATTTTCCCAAGAAACCATTAGGAATCAGTAAGGAAAGCCCAACAGAGTACTCTGACTCATGTCCTTTCTATGTTCTTCAGGTCTTGACCAGGTGACGTCACACGAAACACGCTGACCTCAGAGATGCCCAAACTGACAAAAGGCTCAGGACATGTTAGTAGCTATAAAGCCCATGGTCCCTCTGATTCCTCTAATGAAATTCCAGTCATGGTAAGTAAACTCCATAAATGAGAGCAGGCATTTATTTCAAAATCTTAGGCATTCCCTTGAGGAATTAAAATCCCATAATTTATTGAGTATTAATTTTAATATTACACCACTAATACAATTGCTCCAATGTGTTACCATTTACCTACCTACTGGTAACAAACTTACATATCTATCTCTAACATACAGACACACAGAAAGGCGTGTGTGGTTTTTTGTTTGTTTTTTTTTTTTGAGACGGAGTCTTGCACTGTTGCCCAGACTGGAGTACAGTGACGCAATCTCGGCTCACTGCAAGCTCCGCCTCCTGGGTCCACGCCATTCTCCTGCCTCAGCCTCCCAAGTAGCTGGGACTACAGGAAGCTGCCACCACACCCGGCTAATTTTTTTGTCCTTTTAGTAGAGACGGGGTTTCACTGTGTTAGCCAGGATGGTTTCGATTTCCTGACCTCGTGATCCGCCCACCTCAGCCTCCCAAAGTGCTGGGATTACAGGCGTGAGCCACAGCGCCTGGTCATCTGTGTGTTTCAACCAAATATCTGAAATATTAGTCTGCAGCTTCGGTAGAAAAAATAACACCTCACAGTGAGAAATCTTTCGTGACTGAGTAGTCTTTCAAGATTATCAGGTTTCTTGATCAATAAAGGATAAAGGGAATGTAACATGGCTAAGGTATCAAGAAATACCAAAAGTTTATCATTAGGCCAACCCTGGGCAGTTTGTTTTTCTATGTGATTGATCAAATCCCATGAGATAAACCCTGGCAACTTAATTTTTCCTCTCTGTGTTTTTCCTTCCTCTTCATTAAAAATCCAAGAAATGGCCAGGCATGGTGGCTCACGCCTGTAATCCCAGCACTATGGGAGGCTGAGGCGGGTGGATCACAAGGTCAGGAGTTCCAGACCAGCCTGACCAACATGGTGAAACCCTGTCTCTACTGAAAATGCAAAAAAAAATTAGCTGGGCATGGTGTTGCATGCCTGTAATCCCAGCTACTCGGGAAGCTGAGGCAGGAGAACTGCTTGAACTCGGGAGGCAGAGGTTGCAGTGAGCCGAGATCACACCACTGTACTCCAGCCTGGGCGACAGAGGGAGACTCCATCTCAAAAAATAAAAATAAAAAAATAATTCCAAGAAACACTTCAAACCTTCAAATCAACAGTTTAAAAGGTATGTGCATAAATGACACTGTAAAACAAGATTCTAAATTCTAACATATTTAGACCCCAAGTTCTGAATTTACTTGGACTTACCACTCTTTTATTCCACCCTGAGTTAAATTATGAAGATATACAATCAACATTTATTTTTATTATTTATTTTGAGAGACAGGCTCTCACTCTGTCACCTAAGCTGGCACAATCATAGCTAACTGTAATCTCAAATGCCTGGGCTCAACTGACCCTCCCACTTGAGCTTCCCAAGCAGCTGGGACTACAGTAGAGTGCCACCACACCTATTTTGTTATTAAGAGACAAAGTCTTGTTATGTTGCCCAGGCTGGTCCTGAACTCCTGGCCTCAAGCAATCCTCCTGCCTCAGCCTCCCAAGTTTTGGAATTACAGGTATTAGCCACCATGCCTGGCCTATGGTAAACATTTAAACACAAAAAACTTCCATTTTATACAGGTCACACCAACAAGAGAAGTTTGTACAGCATTACTATTACCTTCTCGTTTAGTTACCTTTATTTCTTTACAGAGCACACTCTCTTCTTCTTCATGAATATAAAATTTCACAGTATTTTTCTGGACATCTTTCATGATTTTAACCAAACTATTAAATACTTCAGGTTCTAACTGGCTTATAAAATTTGAAAGAGCCGGTTGAGCAGAAATGTTTACATCACTGGGGGATTTTGTTGTTTCTTCTACTGGTTCCCGGGCCATATCACCAGGTACAGTATGATCAGAAGTCACCGTTAACTCTGTGGCATGTTGAGGCTGGTTCATTTCTACTTCAGTTAAACTCAAAGTCGAAGTGGAATGCTGCTCATTAGAGTTGGTGTCTTTCAAAGGATCACTACACAGTGGCTCAAGGAGATGTTTATTGTTGAAGTCACTTGAGGAAACTGGTATGACATGCCTTTCCAGAAGATTCGATGCTATCTTAGCACCAGAATCATTAGGACTGACTGGTGGCAAATTCCCACCCTTGGCTGATGCTTTAATAATAATAGTATTTAGCTTCTCATGCAAACCATCTACAAACTCCTGCACACCAGCTTTGGAAGTCTTAGAATATATGAACTCGGAAAGCCGTTTCATCTTCTCTTGTGTTGTAAAGATAGGTGTGGAAACTCTACTGACATATGAAACATTCTTTTCCTTCAAAATCTCTTCTATCTTCCTAGAAAAGAGATTGTACTCTCCTAACACTGTCCTCTCTGTGGTTTCGCTCACTGCAGGCGGCTCTGCCTCTGCTGCTGGCACACACTGCTCCTCCACCTGACCTGTCAACACGTCATCCTCAGTGGTGCCCTTTAGTGTGTCTGTAAATGGAGAGGATGGAAACTGGTAATCAGAACTTCTCTGTCTATTTATTACCCGGGGGTCGTTAGGAAAGGCCTCCTGTGGTGGCACACACACCAGTTGTTCTTCTGGTGATTTCATACCTATACAGGAAGAGTTCATTATTATAAGAGCAATCCAAAAATATAACATATGAAAACACAGACCCTTAAATTGGAGGGAAAAAAAGGGTTAACACACATTAAGAACTAATTATATATTAGAAAGTAAAATAAAATCCTAAAATTCTGGTATGAATTCTATGCCCTATGTGCCCTACTTATGGGATGGTCCTTAAGAGTTGTAGCTAGTGTTAACAACTCTGCCATTTTGAAGTGTTCAAGCAAACACCAATTTGGCATCAATACAAATTAAGTCATTTGCTTATTTCTGCCTCCCTACCATTCTGTAGATCTAAGTTTAATACACGTTTTAATCAAGATGGTCAGTTGCATCAGCTTGCTCAATCCCTGTATTTATTATTTGCCAAGTAATATCTACTATGGTAATGGCCCCTTAGTGAGAATTCTGAGTGTAAGACAGTTGTAAGAATACCAAACAGAAATGCTGTGGGAATAACTGTCAAGTTAAAAGTTGCATCTAGGATCTAGGATAATTAATTTTGTATCTGCTTTCAGACTTGTTCTCACTTATGAGGTTGCTAAGTAGACTTCCTGTAATGTCAGGGACTTCATTTTATCAGGAAATAAAACGAATAATAATAAGAGAAGAATATATTTCACAGCTGCACACTTTTGACAGTCCTTTCATAAATATTTTCCTTTTGTTTGGAAATAATTCTAAGAGAAAAGAGGATAGCTATACCTCATTTGAGATACAGAGGTTGGCTGATACTGAGGTTGGCTGATACTATGGTTAGCTGATACTAATGGGATTAAAACCTTTCACTCTTGACAAATAGCTCAACCCAAAAGATCAACTTTCCCCAAAAAAATCCTAAATTCAAACAAAGTATGTTTTTGAAATGTTTGAAAAAGGGAACCCAAATTCCATTTTTAAGCAACAAGAGTTTGAAAAACATTTAACTTCAATTTTAGTGTTATATTTTAGGAAAAGAAAAAACTCATGATCTTTGCTTAGAAGACCTATACACAATTTTACCTGCTAAAAAAATTACTGATTTTCCTTAAGCCTTGGCCAACATTCCCTAACAAATTGCTGCTGTAGTATAGGAAATGGTGCCTCTAAATCAGGAAGTCCAGGTACAGGTAGTTTTCAAACCTACAGTAAAGATTTTGCTCACACTCATCACACTAGAAAAGGTTTAAATAGACTCACTAGGAGTCAGCTTATGACATTCTCTACCAATCCTGGTGGTTATCCTGAACCAGTACACTCATTAACTATTGCAAAGGCAATTTGTCAGCACAGAGAAAAGACCCAAGGTGGGTCTGTAGGCGGAGGTGAGAGGGGAACAAAATATCCAACGTGCCAGGATAAGAATTAGAACTGTATGAAATTGATAAACCAGAAAATCCAAGTTCCATAAGATAATTAGGAATACTAAATATCCTGAATATCTTAAATCTGCAACATTAAAATGTGGTTTAGTACATATAAAGTGTCTGGAAGGATACACAAGAAATTGGTAACCATGGCTAATATACAGAATCTAAGTGACCTGGGCTGGGGTAGTATTACTTTCTGAAGTATTTTTAGACTTCTTGAATTATGTATCATGTCAAATATCTGATATATTCAAAGAAAAAATGTTGAATTGCATCTCCTAAAACATATGGGTTGGGGAGAACTACCTTAATTTTAAAAGTTCTGAATTATTTATTAGACATGGGGCCTCACTATGTTTCCCAGACTGGCCTTGAATTTCTGGCCTCAATTCCTCCTGCCTCAGTCTTCCAAGCAGATGGGACTACAGGTGCATACCACCACATCCGGCTATTTATTACTTTAAATGAAACAGTGGCTCCCAAAATGTACAGCTAAACAACCAACCAGTAAGTTTACTCCTGAAGGGTTATAAATAAAGGGAATATTTTTAACCTGCAATGTAACTTAAATCTACATGGAGAATTTTCCATAATTAAAAACCTCTAAACCAAATATAACCCTTTATAAAATATAAATAATCACAACCTAATTTTATTTTGCACAAATTTCCCTGTATGATTTTATTAAGAACTTAACTGCTCAGGTGCGGTGGCTCATGCCTGTAATCCCAGCACTTTGGGAGGCCAAGGCAGGCAGATCACCTGAGGTCAGGAGTTCGAGACCAGCCTGGCCAACATGGTAAAACCTCATCTCTACTAAAAAATAATACAAAAATTAGCCAGGCGTGGTGGCGGGCACCTGTAATCTCAGCTACTCAGGAAGCGGAGGCTGCAGTGAGCCAAGATTGCACCACGGCACTCCAGCCTGCCTCGGCAACAGAGCAAGATTCTGTTGCACAAAAAAAAGGAAAAAAAAACGTAATTACTTTGAAAAGATCTCCATCTATAAGTGATTGAAAACACCATACATGTCAATCTATAATAATGCTTTTGTTGTTTTTTTTTTTCTTAAACAGAGTCTCGCTCTGCCACCTGGCTGGAGTGCAGGGGTGCGATCTCGGCTCACTGCAACCTCTGCCTCCCAGGTTCGAGCAATTCTCCTGCCTCAGCCTCCCGAGGAGCTGTGACTACAGGTGCAAGCCACCACGCTCAGCTAACTTTTTTATTTTTAGTAGAGACAAGTTGTTACCTTGTTGGCCAGGATGGTCTCAATGTCTTGACCTCCTGATCCGCACGCCTTGGCCTCCCAAAGTGCTAGGATTACAAACATGAGCCACCACGTTTTTGTTTTTGTTTTTTTTTTAACTTACTGCCATTAAATAATTGCAGTATTTTAACTTTTAAGTGAAAGGGGAGTAGTGAGTTCTCTAAAGGTAGCATCAGTCAGATGTCACATTCTGAAGCATAAGAAAGATTACTACTAGCCGGGCACGGTTGCTCACGCCTGTAATCCCAGCACTTTGGGAGGACGAGGCAGGCAGATCACGAGGTCAAGAGATCGAGACCATCCTGGCCAACATGGTGAAACCCCATCTCTACTAAAAATAAAAAAATTAGCTGGGCATGGTGGCACGCGCCTGTATTCCCAGCTATTCGGGAGGCTGAGGCAGGAGAATCGCTTGAACCCAGGAGGCAGAGGTTGTAGTGAGTCGAGATGACGCCACTGCACTCCTGCCTGGGTGACAGAGCAAGACTCTCAAAAAAAAAAAAAAACAAAACCTATTCTACTATTCTTAATGAGAAAAGAATTATTGATAGATGCAAAACATTGATCACGTCCTGACATAATATTGCATGAAAGTACCAAACATGAGAGACGACATGAGTAGGCTCTAATTACCCTAAGTTCAACAGCAGGCAAAACTAATATATGGTAAAAGAAGTTGGATTAGCAATTACTTGGGAATAAGGAGAGTACTAACTAGGAGAATGTGGAAGAAAATCTTCTAGGATGCTAGAAATGTTCTATACCTTGATTTGGGTGGTGGTCATATACATATGTAAAATTTCAAAAAGCTGTACAATAAAGATCTGTGGCCAGGTTCAGTGGCTCACTTGAGGTCAGGAGTTCGAGACTAGCCTGGCCAACATGGTGAAACCCTGTCTCTATTAAAAATATAAAACTTAGCTGGGTGTGGTGGCACATGCCTGTAATCCCAGCTACTTGGGAGGCTGAGGCAGGAGAATCGCTTGAACCCAGGAGGCACACGTTGCAGAGAACCAAGATCATGCCACTGCACTAGAGCCTGGGCGACAGAGAGAGACTCTGTATCAGAGGAAAAAAGAAAAAAAAAAGATTTCTGAACTTTCCTCTATCTTATATATCTGTTGTTCATGATTTCTTTTTTTAAACCATAATTTTCCTAGGAGATGGTAAAGATTTTCTTGAAGGAAGCTAGTAACTTTAATGGGGGGGGGGGTGTCAGGGGAGAAACAACTCCCAAAGCAAAGAAATTACTACAAAGATGTAGTAAGAAAATCATTTCATATTTCTTTCAAATAAAAAAACACTTTAATTTCTGAAACAGATACAGTAAAACTGAAAGAAAATATAAAAAATATCACCACCAAACTATAAGCAAGACCATCTGCAGAGAAGCTGAATCCACAAAGCTCAAAGATTATCTCCTAGGTACCCACTGCCAACTAGCTAATCAGTAATATCTGCAATTGTTTCTGAAATCCAAGTTTCTTAATCTCTTATTTAAAGTACCTGCAGAAATCAGCTTTACAATCAGAACAACTAGGTTAAGACTATGAACAGTATACCTCAAATATAAATGGCTTCCCCTCTTGGCTATTTTTGAAAAATTTTAAAAAAAGAAACCCAGGCGCAGAGGCTCAAGCCTGTAATCCCAGCACTTTGGGAGGCCAAAGCAGGTGGATCATCGGAGGTCAGGAGTTTGAGACCAGCCTGGCAAACATGGTGAAACCCCGTCTCTACTAAAAATACAAAAATTAGCTGGGCATGGTGGCATGCGCCTGTAATCCCAGCTACTTGGGAGGCTGAGAAAGGTGAACTGCTTGAACCTGGGAGGCAGAGCTTGCAGCGAGCCAAGCTCACATCACTGCACTCCAGCCTGGGTGATAGAGCAAGATTCCATCTCAAAAAAAAAACGAAAACAAAAACAAAAAAAAAGAGCTTCTCATAAGATATACTGCACAAATGGTTTAGGAATGTATTCCGGTCTTTCCAAATCATACTGTAAGATAGACTCTACTATGTGTGAAGAAAACTTAATCTATATAAATATTCGGTGACTTATTTGAACACTATAGTAAGAATATTGGATACAATTCAAGTAATGATTTACATACAAATAAATATGGTAGTGTCCAAATTTTCTGTAATTAAAAAAATTTAAGTCAATGCCCTTATTGATGGAGTATCAGAAATGCAAGTAGCAATTCTGAAGAAGGGCACACTGGGAAGAAAAGCAAAGCAAGCCTTCTCACCTGGTGTTTGTTTCTCACCATGTTTCCCCAGCTGGTCTTCTGGGCTTCTTGCATTCCCTCCTGAGGGAAAGCATCCATTAGACTCTCTTCAGACATTAGTGATACCTACTAAGCACCTTTCAGACAACCCCAAGTGATAACAAATGCAAGCATTCCTTCTTCTGCCTAAAATAATCTGAAGGGTCATACTTGTGATGATGGAATATCAACACTTAAGACACTGTACCTTCAAATGACCCAACACCAAGTATGAAGGTGTCTAAATGAGAAACGGTTAGGATAACCTTCTTGTATCAACTACTTCTTTTGTTTCTCCCACTCAAGCTGGTATTTCCACCTCATAAAACAATACTAGGTTCCCTCTATCATCACCTACAGGCCGCTTGCCCTCCAGAAAGATGTTAAGTAGAAGATACTGCTAAAGCCCATGGGAACTCATAAAGTTTTATAAATTCTTCTGAGTCCTCGGAAGTCTCAGCAGGTTCTAGTCTAGTTCATAGGCCAGTCTACTTTGTAACAAAAAGTTGTTTGCTGCTGCTATTGTTTTTAAAAGGTTAAAGATGTAAGACTGGAAAAGACATATACCCTGAAAATATTTCCAAAAATATTTAAGAAAAAGAACTTGGTATATTAAGTGTATGTATTTGTGTGTTTGTATGTGCGTGTTTGCACAGAGAAATCAGGATGCTACCAAAAAAAAAAATATTTCAACATCTGCTAAACTTTTTGCCTCATAGTTCAATAACATTTACATGTGATCATTGAGGCCATTCTCTAAGATAATCCAATTTATTTAAGATAATCCAGCATTAAGAAATCAAATTTCTAATAGATGAACCTCAACATTATCACTTACTAGATGACAGCTTGTTACAGTGAAGTTTAGTAAGTTTGAGAAGACAACATTTAATTGATTGTCCAAAGAGCACCATTTTATCTCTGCAGCTACCTCAGCTTATCAAAAACTCAGTTTCTCCCAACAGTCTTCATTCAGCAGTCTGCATGCTAAACTCCACAGAGACAGTGTGTCTTAAATCCCTGTTTTTAAGGTGATTTTGCCGGTGCTTGCTGATGCTGACCAAGAACAGCAACACTCAGTATTACTTCGTATTACTTAAGTATTACATCGTATTACTTAAATAAGACACTGAAGGTATCAGCGCCAAGTAAGATGAAGCACCTAGTGACCCAAGAGTGAAATCCAGAACAGATGGAAACCTTCAGGAAACTGGTCTCAAAGTAAAATGAAGCAAACCGAAGTCTAAGTATACTTTTCTTACCTGTAATTGGTATCAGTTTCCAATGTATTTCAGTCTCTTCAACATTATTTGACTTAGACTGTTGTCTACGAAATCCATGTTCAATGGGAACACTGGGACACAAACTGCAATCTTCAAAATTATTCACGCTAATTAAATTTGGATCCTAAAAATCAAAGTACACATTCAATAGCTTTCTTTTCAATTCATTTTAATGTCAAGAATAAACTTTTTTTCACAGTAAATTCATGTGCTTCAATCTAAATATTACAAATGTGTAAAATCAACATGGTAAAGTTACACTCTAGTCTCAAAACATAACTTTTCCCTCAAAACTTAATTTTATGTTAATTTAGAACAGGGATTGGTCAACTTTTATGCTAAAGTGCCAAACAGTAAATATTTTAGGCTCTGCAGGCCAGACTCTCAAGTCTACCACAGGCAATACCTAAACAAATGGACATAGCTGTGCTCCATTAAAACTTTAGTTATAAAAATCGGTGGTGTGCTAGGTGCGCATCGTGCCCCCGCCCCCCATCAACTTGATTTAAAATACAAAAGTTATCAGGAAAATACTAATACAGGTTAGTTCCTCAGTGCCTACCTTACATACCCCAACAAATAAGCTTCCTGTCATCATCTTCCCCTTGAAATAAATATCCCAAAACGACATGGAGAAAGAATGGGGACATGCATACAACTTTTAAACAAAGGCAGGGAACAGAAAATGGAGACAGTAAATGAAGAAGTAAGCCCACAGGAATATGTTGCCATCCTAGAACTATTCCCCAGTGACGCAGCGACTACTTAAGGGAGATAAGGCTACTTCTCAGCTACAAACCAGCACTCCGAACATATATCATAAATATACTGAACACTCCAATAAGCAAAGCTGCGAGTCACTTCAGAAGTAATCCTAAAGGCTACTTATGTCCCATTCCTATTTGCATAAGAAATACCAAGTACTTAACTTTGTTACACTGCTGTATTGAGACTGGTATCCTCACCTGTCTCACCTTTGGGTTCTCTGTTAGTGCCAGCAGAAAGCCAATGTTTTGATAATTCAACTTTATTATGAAACAATAAGGAATTAACTCCCAATAAGCCATTTCTGACAAATATTAATAGATTGTTCCACCTTAGCTTTATCACAAGTAAACTGTAGACAATATATTAAGCTTCTAAGGAAGGAAGGAAAACTATTTCAGCATTTATCTCTTTGTAACAAGGAATAACTTAGGAAGTACCATCCTAGACAGGCACCTTTACTCAAAAGTGCATTTTATTTCTTTTTCAAAGAAAAAAATCATTCCCTGAAGCACACTCACAGCACCTCTTTCACACACACACTCACAAACACAAAGATAACCAACAGCTATATGCTTACTTCTTTCAAATGTAGCTTATGGTCAGTGCCCACTTCGGTGGTAGAAATAGCAACAGAATACTTAGATGTTGCATCAACTTCTAGTAATAAGCTCTGAGTACCCTTAAACTGTGCATTTTCAATTTTTGCACAAGTAGGCTGCTCATATTCTTTCTTATCTGGGTTAGAGTTCAACTCATACTCATGTTTTTGCCTCAGCTCTTCATAGGCATCATCAGTGCTCAATCCTAAGGCTTTGTTGACTGTGTCTGTCAGAGATGCATCAGAATGGCGCGCATTTGCTAGTGTTTCTGATAACCAATTAAACAGCCTATGGATGTCAGCAATGCCGGAGTTACAGGTATCCTGCTGCTGCCGCCTCAAGTCAGCATCATGTCCAAGTGAGCCAATAGGCTGTGGAGACTCTGAGAAAAAGGAAAGAAAAGTCATTGGTTGAAGTTAAGTTTAAAAACCAGCATAAAATTTTTGAAATCAAATATACCTAAAAAAATTATCGTAAAGCATTTATGGTCAGGAACTCAACCAAACAATTTGCTTAGACTTTACAAATATCCGCATCACTTTACAAACAGAATTGTAAAATTTTGCACATAGTTCAAAATTGCTATTTAAGTTTAATTTTCATTGTAATTTAAGCATTCTATCAATAGGAAAATAAGCTCATGCATCAGGTTTTAAATATGTGTATTAATAACTCTACCATCAAAATCTCAAAGTCAACCAGATGCCTGACAAGAGATGAAACATTTGTACTTGCTATTTTGCCAATTGTTAGGATTATATGCGTATTACACTAGGCTAATAAAAAAATGACTTAATTTGATTTCTATCTTTTCCATACCTACTATATTTTGTCCTTAAGGCACTAGCAGACACACTTAAAATCTACACCTTATCTTGAATGACTAGATTACTTAAATTCATAATGAAGCTAGGATATTACAGACATAAAATCATCTTGAAGAAATCTCCACGAAATTTGCATCAAGAAAAAGCATTATAAGAGGAAACACGTTAAGACATGGTTCCATGCACATACGTTAAGACATGGTTCCATGCATGCACTATAAATCTGTATAATCTGTAACAACTAATATATTTTAAAACTTGTAAAGGGAGCAAACATTCAGAAAGTCATGTGCTTTAATGTTGGGTTGGGGTAGGGATTGGGTGAAGCCTGAGTTAGGATTTCTAATTTGAGTGTAATGTACCACAACAAAAATAAATGTCAGAAACAAAGGAGTGCATACTGTATGATTCTAATTATGTCAACTTTTTATAGAGCAGGCAAAACTAATCTCTAAAGACAAAAAGCAGATCAGCAGCAGAGTGGGGTGAGCTACCTAACAAAGAACACAAAGCAACATATAAAAACGTTCTGGCCAGGCATGGTGGCTCACGCCTGTAATCCCAGCACTTTGGGAGGCCAAGGCGGGGGGATCACAAGGTCAGGAGATCGAGAACATCCTGGCTAACAAGGTGAAACCCCGTCTCTACTAAAAAAATACAAAAATTTAGCTGGGCATGGTGGCATGCGCCTGTAGTCCCAGCTACTCGGGAGGCTAAGGCAGGAGAATCACTTGAACCCAGGAGGCAGAGGGTTCAGTGAGTCGAGATCGTGCCACTGCACCCCTGCCTGGGTGACAAAACGAGACTCCGTCTCCGAAAAAAAAAAAAAAACAGTTCTATAGGCTCACGCCTATAATCCCAAAACTCTGGGAGGCCGAGGAGGGTGGATCACCTGAAGTCAGGAGTTCGAGACTAGCTCGGCCAACATAGTGAAACCCTGTCTCTACTAAAAATACAAAAATTAGCTGGGTATGGTGGCGCACACCTGTAATCCCAGCTACTCGGGAGGCTGAGACAGGAGAATCACTTAAACCCAGCAAGCAGAGGTTGTAGTGAGCCGAGATCAGGCCACTGCACTCCAGCCTGGAAGACGGAGTAAGACTCCATCACAAAAAAAAAAAGTTCTATATACTGGAGTGGTGATTACACAGCTGTCAAAACTCATCAAACTGTGCGCTTAAATAGGTACACTGATGTAAACTGTACCGCAAAACAGTTTATGTTAAAAGTTATAAGGGGTGGTGGGAATGGGTTAGGACGTTACCTCATAAAATGACTGGGCTCACCACCAAATCAAGATCAGGGTGTTTTAAAAGTTAGAATACAGCCGGGTGCGGTGGCTCATGCCTGTAATCTCAGCACTTTGGGAGGCCGAGGCGGGCGGATCATGAGGTCAGGAGATTACCATCCTGGCTAACACGGTGAAACCCCGTCTCTACTAAAAATACAGAAAAGTAGCGGGCGTGGTGGTGGGCACCTGTAGTCCCAGCTACTTGGGCAGCTGAGGCAGGAGAATGGCGTGAACCCAGGAGGCGGAGCTTGCAGCGAGCCAAGATCGCACCACTGCACTCCAGCCTGGGTGACAGCGCGAGACTCCGTCTCAAAAAAAAAAAAGTTAGAATACAACTTTGAAATCTCTACCTTCAGAAACAAAGTATGCAAAATTACTTGAAAAGAAATAAGTGAGAAACACCTAAAAATGCAAGTCTGACAGTCACTAGTTTCAGTTAAGCTATATACCCTTCTTCTGCCACATTTCTCATTTGACCTATTATAATTAGTATGGCTTTCTCATCATTTTAATTATTGATGAAGCCTGATTTTTACCCACAACTATTTTTTCCACATACACAGAATTGGTTACCAACAAAAACAGTACCAAAAAATAAGTATCTTATTTATTCAGTGCATATTACGTGCTCAGTGACAGGGAACGCAGCAGTTTGTGAACAATGCTTTGGAGTCAGTCAGAACTGACTTTGGATTGTGCCACTAACTTCATAACTTTTGGTAAAGTTATTTAACTTATCTGAGACGATTTTCTCATCTGCAAAATTAGGATAATAAGGCCTACTACTCAAGAACTATTAATAAATGAGTTCATATACATAAAGTACCTAGCACACAGTAAACAAAACTCTCAAGACATGTCAACAAGATAAGACAATTAAGTGCTAACGGGTTCAGCAGATTGCAAATCCAGCATAAACTAAAGGAGGAGATCATTAAGGAGAACAGACAGAAAGCTGAGGAGAAATATGAACTGCAAAGATGTAAGGCTTGAAAGAAATGGAAGCTACTTCAGGAAAAAAAAGAGGGAAATAAAAGACTGACCATGACATACTCTAGGCAGAGAGAGATGACCCTTAACCAACACATGTGAGAGAAGAGTAGGAAACATGGGTGGACATGGATAGTCTATAACAAAGCTTTAAAAGGCAAGTATATAAGATGAGATTGGTAGTAAATTAGCAAAGCAATACTGAGAAGAACATGATACTGAAACGGGTGCAAGAAGGTAGTAAGTCAGGAAGGCCACCAAAGAGATAAAGAACACGGACAAGGAATAACAACATTGGAAAGAGAGACACACAGGTTAACTAATGAAAACATGATAGTTACTGCAAAGAACAGTAATGTCAAATAGAACTTTCTGCAATAATGGAAATGTTCTCTCTCTATACTAATACAATGGTGTGGTTGTTGAAATGTATTTTTATTTCATTTTACACTTAAATAACAACATATGACTAGTGGCTACCATATTGAATACCATATAACAATAAAAAAGTTAAAAAAGAGCAGGCTGAGTGTGGGGGCTCACGACTGTAATCCCAATACTTTGGGAGGCCAAGGCAGGCGGATCACTTGGTGTCAGGAGTTCAAGACCAGCCTGGCCCATATGGCAAAACTCCGTCTCTACTAAAGATACAAAAAGTAGCCAGGCACAGTGGTGCGTGCCTGTAATTCCAGCTACTAGGGAAGCTCAGATATGAGAATCATTTGAACCAGGTAGGCAGAGGTTGCAGTGAACCAAGATGGAGCCACTGCACTACAGCCTGGGTGATGGAGTGAGACTTTGTCGCAAAAACAAATAAATAAAGAGAGCAGGAAAGTGAAAAGTGAGGATACAAATACAGATTGCTAAGAGCAAAAGTGTGAAAAGACACTGATCTGACTAACCTAGACTAAGACACATTGAATTTGAAAAGACAAGTTGCTTAATAAAAAACCTAAGAATACTCAGTTCTGCCATAATCACTCAGAGGAGCAACAGCAGCAGGAAATGTGGATTGTTAGGTCAACTTTCTCTGAATGCAAAAGAACTCATTTCGTGCTTATGAACTAGTAGTGTTAAGATCTTAAAAATCCAGATAAAAGTGTTTTAGCTGACTTGCAATATTGAAACAAACACACTTAAAACAAGCACCTTACTGTCTTATCTTTTTCTGTCAACCAAAACAAAACAAAGGAAAAAAGAACAACAAAAAAAGAAAAACCCAAAGATATTCCTAGATTCTTGGGGTATAAAAGAATACGTGTATGCATATTTTATTTTCAAATTCAGAAGGTTCCTTTTCATTATGCAACAGCCTAAAAGATACTAATATTCTAATACTATACTTCTTCAACTATAAAAATAAACGAATATGGCCGGGCGTGGTGGCTCACGCCTATAATCCCAGCACTTTGGGAGGCCGAGGCGGGTGGATCACGAGGTCAGGAGATGGAGACCATCCTGGATGACATGGTGAAACCCCGTCTCTACTAAAAATACAAAAAATTAGCCGGGCTTGGCGGCGGGCGCCTGTAGTCCCAGCTACTCGGAAGGCTGAGGCAGGAGAATGGCGTGAACCTGGGAGGTGGAGCTTATGGTGAGCTGAGATCGTGCCACTACACTCCAGCCTGGGCGAGAGAACGAGACTCCGTCCCAAAAAACAATAATAATAACCATTAAAAAATACAAATTAAGGAATATAAAAGGACAAGAGCTCTGATTAGTATTATTATGTCATGTTAACATAAACCAAACAATTTAGAAATCTGATGTTCCAGTGCAGGAATTGTAAAGTGTTTCCTGTACGGGGCCAGGTAGCAAATATTTTAGGCTTTGTGGGCCATACAGTCTCAGTGCCAATGCCAACTCTGCCATTACAGCATGAAAGCAGCTACATACATATGGCTGTATTCAAATACAACTTTCTTTAAAAAAATAGTGGACAGGCTGAATTTGGCCCTCAGACTTTAATTTATATGCCCCTCTACTACAGGAAAGAACAGAACTACTTTATTTTTGGTTGTTATTATAAGAGCAATCTGATATTTTACCTTCAAACAGATGGCAATTTTCAGATAAATTACTGGTTTTGGCGAGCTTTCTCATATTTTCAGGTAGATCCTCAAGCTTCCTCTTCAAGACAGTTTTGCTTCTTATATCTTCGGTGTCTGAGTCCCCACCCACATTCTTTTTCCTACACTGAATTAAATTAATCAATTCTTTGACTCTATCCTTATCATAATCCAAAGAATGAGATGATCTTTGCTTTCCAGATAGAATGGTTTCACCCCTTGAGTTATTTCGTTTTCCAAATTTCATTTTTGTACCATTCACTTCTTCTTCTTGACCTTCATAATCTGAAAGTGGACTAAACTGTTGAAGTTTTCTATTTTCTTCAAATAGTTCTTTTAATTTACAAATAGGTAACTGATACATTTCAGGCCGAAAAATATAGGCATGCAAACAAGTATCAATATGGGATTTATTTCTGGGAGCTGAGTATAAGAACTTTTTATCATCTAATCGTGAATCATATGGAAACATAATAAACTCTCGTTTACCTGAACCAAAACCTCGCTTAAAAAATTCACTTACATACTTTTCAACAACAGAATGAAAATTTATAGTGCTTATATTTTTAAATTCCTTTCGACACTGAATCAAAGAAAATTGTAAAAACTGAGCTATTTTTAATACATCTGGCATGCTCTCATGCCTCTCCTTTGGTGCTGCATTGGTTGAACCTTTTTGTGCTGTAAATAAAACAAACAAAAAAAAGCAAACCATGTTAGCAATCAAGAAACTAATCAAATACAGATCTAAATATTGCCAAAGAAGTGTAAAAACATTTATACATTAATGTTGAACCAGACGAGTATGTACCCTAGTATATACATACAATATAGCAAATATATGAATAGCATGCTTGTTAAAAGTCCAGGAACCTGTAATAGGCCAGTAAGAAACTAAAACAAACGAAAGAGCAGAACACATTTTTAAAGGAAAAATCACCCACTCATTGAAGATTTCACTTCCTACTGCCCCCAGGAAATTCAAATAGTGGCAAGCAACATGTAAGAAGAAATAGAGACAGAACAAGATCTGAGGCTCCAAGCAAAACAGTCCTGCATGTCATCCCTTCCTCGTATAAAGTAATAACTAACTTCACATGAACAGATATGCAGATGCTGAATAGCCACAATTGAGAAACTCATCCTTAATCCAACAGTGAAATAAAGCCATTAGTGAGAACTTTATCTTAATACATAGTATTAATGTTCATTCTTAGAAAAGGTGGTTAACAAATCTTGTCTTATATCAGCGCCAAAAATTCTTATTAATTTTGAATGGTCTAATATTTATCCTGGCAAATTATGCTTTAGAGTTACTAAAATTTGAATGCAAAATTAAACTAAGCTAAAAAATAATCATACAAAACCCTCACAGACCGGGCACAGTGGCTCATGCCTGTAATTCCAAAAGCTTGGGAGGCTGAGATAGTTGGATCGCTTCAGGCCAGGAGTTCAAGAACAACCTGGATAACATAGTGAGATCCTGCTTCTAAAGGAAAAAAAAAAAAAATTAATTTAGCTAGGTGTGCTGGCACACGCCTGTAATCCCAAGCTACTCGAGGCTGAGGCAGAAGGACTGCTTGAGCCTAGAAGGGAGGGCAAGGCTGTATGTAGTGAGCCATGATCACACCGCTGCCTGGGCAACAGAGTGAGACCCTATATCTAAAATAAATAAATAAGTAACCCTCATAACTAAGCTACAGTACTATAACAATTATAATCAAGCTTTATGAGAGCACTGATATACACAAATTAATTTCTCACAGTTAAAAAAAAAAATCGTTGCCCAGGCACAGTGACTCACACCTGTAATCCCAGCACTCTGGGAGACCGAGGCAGGTGGATCACTTGAGGTCAGGAGTTTGAGACCAGCCTGGCCAACATGGTGAAACCCCATCTCTACTAAAAATACAAAAAATTCGCCGGGCATGGTGGTGGATGCCCTGTAATCCCAGCTACTCAGAAGGCTGAGGCAGGAGAATCACTTGAATCCGGGAGGCGTAGGTTGCAGTGAGCCGAGATCACGCCACTACACTCCAGCCTGGGCAACAAGAGCAAAACTGTCTCAAAAAAAAAAAAAGTCATATAATTTGTGTCTTTTATTGCTAGTTACCTCTTAACCACCAGTATTTCCTGAAACATCATGTAAGAAAGGCAAAATGTTTAGTGAGTTATCTGGAAAATTTCAATGAAATGTTAAGTATCTATAAGTAACTAGATTTAGATATTCAAAGAACTTACAAGTAACTATGCTTCTAGGTTCTTGAAATAGAAACAAAGCATGTAGGACTCGAGACTTGGCAGTCTGATATTCTAAAAAACAGAAGCCAAACTCATTAGCAATGTGTTTTAACTAAAAAGTTAAGAAAGAATTGTAAAAATTAAAGAGAGACCACCTACCATATGGAGGAACCATCTGATAAGGGGAGAGAAGAAAAAGGTATCCTCGGTCTCCCAAAGGTTTAACAAGAACCTGTATTTTGAGGGGAAGGAAGAAGTTGTATCTGCTTTATTATTATTCACCATAAGGCAGACACACAGCATTTTCTACTAATTGTAAAGAAAAAGAGTTCTTAATCATCTTTTAAGAAAAAAATATTGCTAATGAATTAATTAACTCTTTCTACCAACTCTGCTAACAGGATTCCAATCAAATAAAAATTCCTTGGTTTTCATAACATTAACGAGAAAATGTTACTGAAAGAACTCCCCTAACTGCAAAACCACGTTAATTTTTCCCTGAAGCTAAAATACAAGGATGGACCAAACTAAAGACTTCAAATATTTTCGTCATCAATTCAAAAGATATGTTTATTAGTGGCCAAAGTAATGTGCTAGATGCTAGATATAAAACAGGCTTTGAAACACTGCGTTGCAAGAGTTCAGACTAATCGCAAACCCAATGTGTTTCCATAATCGAATTGCACACATATTACATGAACACTTTCACATGTAAGGCAATTTGCCCAGAGATAACCAAATACAAGCAACACAAGATCCTTGATCACAAGAAGTTTATAATAAGGTATAGAGAGTAACACAAGAAATACCAGTAACTACGTAAGACAGAAAAGTTCCCTAAGAGATTTACAAAATAACAGAAATAGAAAAATACAGTTTGTTTACAGTAGTAAAAGATGGTCAAGAAAGGTTTACTGAAAGTGTTATCAAAAGTGGATTTTGAAGGATGGGTACACTGACAAGAGCCTGAGATTGTGGGAAGGACATTTCAGTAGAGGAAACACCATGAGCAAAGGTGAGTTATAATGGACAGTTTACAAACATCACAGTTATTTATCACTGGCAAGAGGGTGAGGACAGACTAGGATAAATGTGTAAGACAAGTCTGGAATGAAAGATCATAGGTTAGCTGTAAAAAGACCAGAAGCCAGGTTGGCCAAGAATGTCCTTCAGAGCATACGCCTTTGAGCTAGTGTTTCCTTAAAACAACAATAACAAAAAAGACTTGACAGCACTGTGCAGGAGGCGGCAGAAAAACAATCTAATGCAAAGAATTCATTTCAGGGGCTACTGCAATAGTTCACAATGTTTTGGGTAAATGAGAAACTGAGCAAGGCAACTGAACACCAAAAGGATACCTGAGTTCTGAAAGAAAACTTGTATTACCTAAATTCCTACTAAAACAATTCCAGTAAACAATGTCTGTATAAAAACTAATAATTCAGAGGACAAAAAGTAACTGTGCTACTAATTCACATTTAATAAAAACACTGAACAGTCAAAAGTAAAGTGGTATTGTGTTTGGGGGGTTTCAGGTAGTCTTAGTTGATCACCTTCTCCAGGGTCAACTTCTCCTTCAGTTCAATCTGTGCCAAAAATCAGTCATAGATACCTGTTGCTCAAAGAGTTTATTTTAGTGGAAGCAGGCTGGTGGCATGGGCCAGATACAGTCAGGGGGTCAGATGACCAAATGACTAGGAAGGTCTCCATCTGAAGATCACTCTAAACTTTGGGGCATCTTTCCCCATTTTTACTGCCTGTATTCCGTGAGGGTCAGTTACCAGGTCTTCCTTTTATAAAGGAAGTTTAAATAATCTTGTAGGGGCAAACTTTGTTGTAAGGTTTCTAATAGTTACATCTGTGCTGAGGTGGCCTTGTTTCCTAAAACTCCCAGGGCCAAGGTTAAAAAATCCTCAGGCCAAGTTACATCATACTGCTGACATACAGTATTGGCTCTGCAAGACATTTAACTGCGTCTTATGGCTACCATTTATAGCCACGCTAAGTCTCTTAGAGTATACTACAAGTGGACAACGTACCTGAAAAATTTGTTTCAGACACAAATACTTTTATTTAAAATATTTTAGATAATATACTTCTTTTAATATTTTGCCCAAACTCCTAGTTGATGAAATAAAAAGTTAGGAAGCACAAGTAAGATTTTCATGTTTTGTGCTCACTGACGAAAACCAATTAGATGCCTTTAACCTCTCACTCACTCCAAATACTAGGTTTTATAAATTCCACTACTAGTAACCTAAAGATTCCTGTACTTAAGGGGTCCCAATGTTTCTAAAAATCCATGGAGTATAGGCAATCTATAATCAGAAATAACACTAAGGTAGACAGAGGCCTTCAGCAGTTGTATCTGTGGCTTCAGCCCAAAGAAATCCATTCAGCTCTGCAGAAAAGAAAAATCCTGGAAATTGTGCTCCTGTTGCCTCTATTTTAACTGTTTGGTTATTCTTTAAAAAAAAAAAAAAAAAAGTATTAATCCAATCTGTGGGATTTTTAATTAGTTGATTCTACTATTTTAAATTTCCAGATAACATTAAAGGTACTATGGCACTCCCCAACCCCACAAAAAAAGAGTTAGTATAAACCACATGTACAATGGGCCAAGCACAGTGGTTCATGCCTGTAATCTCAGCACTTTTGGAAGCTGAAGTGGGAGGATTGCTTGAAGCCAGGAGTTCAAGACCAACCTGGGCAACACAGTAAGCCCCCATCTCTACAAAAAAAATTTTTAAAGTAGCCATGTGTGGCATCATGTGCCTATAGTCCTGGCTACTTGGAAAGCTAAGGTGGGAGGAGGATTGTTTGATTCTGAGAGTTCAAGCTGTGAAGCTGTGATTGTGCCACACGCTTTAGCATTTCAGCCTAGGCAACAGAGTAAGTCCTGTCTCAAAAAAAAAAAAAAAAAAAAAAAAAAAAAGCTTAGAAGGAAATAAGCTATACTAAAGTAAGATTGAGCAGAAAAAAAAAAAGATTCAAACACTCAAAGGCATCAAAAATTGGAATTATCAGATGCAAAATGTAAAATAATCCACTATGAAATGTTTAAAGACATAAAATAATTGGAAGAATTAAAAACATTTTCACACAAAAATGTTTACACTAATGTTCCTAACACCATTATTCATAGCAGCCAAGAAATGGAAGTAACTGATAAAAGAACAAACAAAATGTGGTATTATCTATACAATGAAAGAATACTGGGCCATAAAACAGAATGAAGTTCTGATATATGCTACAACATCAATGAGCCTTGAATTACGCTCAGTGAAAGAAGCCAGGCAGGCACTGAAAGCCACATATTGCTTGATTCTATTTATATAAAATATCCAGAGCAGATAAATCCATAGAGACAGAAGTAGACTAATGGCTGTCAGGGATTGGGAAGGGAAGGAATGTACAGTGAATTCTGAGATGAAAATGTTCAGGAATTAGACAGTGTTGATAGCTGCACAACAGTGTCAATCCACTAAAAAAACCATGGAATTATATACTTTAAAATGGCTAAAATGGCCGGGCACGGTGGTGCACACCTGTAATCCCAGCACTTTGGGAGGCCAAGTTCAAGAACAGCCCAGGCAATATGGCAAAACCCTGTCTCTACAAAACATACAAAAATTAGGCAGGTGTGATGGTATGTACCTTTAGCCCCAGCTACCCAGAAGGATGAGGTAAGAGGATCACCGGACCCCAGAAAGTCAAGGGTGCAGTGAGCCAGGACCACACCACTGCACTCCAGCCTGGATGACAAAGCAAGATCCTGCCCATTTAAAAAAAAAAAAAAAAAGGCTAAAATGGTTAATTTTATGTTACGTGAGTTTTATTTCACTTAAAAAAATATTAGCAAAGAATACCAGAATATAATGTGCACCTCCTAGAACTCTGCCTGGCATATAATAGGTACTCACTAAATACTTCTGAAAGAATTAACAAGAACTTGCTATGAAATAACCAGGCAGCTCCAAAAAAATTCAAATATAACTTTTAAAAATAAAAAACATGCGCTGTGAAATTAGAAACACAATAAATAAAGCAACAAATGAGACACAGCTAAATATATGATTTTTAAATTAGAAAATAGTTACGATGAAGTTAATTAGAATGCAGTACAGAGAAACAAATAGATGGAAAACGTAAGACGAGGTTAACAGACATGGAAAATATGCCTCTTCAGAGTCCTAAAAAGACAGGCCAGGCCAGGCCGGGTGCGGTGGCTCACGCCTGTAATCCCAGCACTTTGGGAGGCCAAGGCCAGTGGATCACCTGAGGTCAGGCATTAGAGACCACTGGCCAACATGGCGAAACCCTGTCTCTACTAAATATACAAAAATTAGCCAGGCGTGGTGGCACACACCTATAATCCCAGCTACTTGGGAGGCTGAAACAGGAGAATTGCTTGAACCCAGGAGGTGGAGGTTGGAGTGAGCCACGATTATGCCACAGAACACCAGTCTGGGCAACACAGTGAGACTCCGTCTCAAAAAAAAAAAAAAAAAGGCAGGCTAAAGAAAATGAGGGAGAAGTACAATAAAAGAGGTAACTAATTTTCCAGAAAAAAAGATGTAAATCCACAGGTATGAAAGGAAAAATATACCAAGGTGGATAAACAGAAATCTACACCTAGATACTGTAACTGCTAAACACCAAAGACAAAAAAAAAAGGTTTAAAAAGTAGCCAGGGGGTGGCAGGGGACCTACAAAGCAACAATTAGACTGAGAGCTAACCCCTAAATAAAAACAGAAGCCAGAAGACACTGCAGCATAGTCAAAGTGCAAGAAAATAGCTGTCAACCCAGAATTGTGTAGCCAGCACCCAACAATTATAGGTTATACATTTTTCTCAAACACAGAACTCAAACACAGAAGGAGCATGTACAAAAATTAACTACCTAGATCTTAAAGTCTCAACAAATTTCAAATAATCACCACCACTGTTGATTACAATGCAATTAAATTAGAAATAAAAAAAGACGAAAGTATCTATGTTTCCCTATATACATACCTCTACATCATATATCAAAGTTTAAAAACAAAAATTGGAAACTAAAAAATAAAAATTTCTCAGAAATGAATAATGAAAATACTGCACATTAAAACGTGAAATGCAATTAAAGCAGTACTTACAACTGAGTATTTACTATTTTTCTGACATAAGACAGAAATAGCAAAACAAATCTCAAAAAAGTAAAAGTTGGCCAGGCTTGGTGCCTCACCCCGGTAATCTCAGCACTGTGAGAGGCCGAGGCAGGCAGATCACTTGAGCCCAGGAGTTTGAGACCAACCTGGGCAACATGATGAAACACCGTCTCTACTAAAAATACAAAAAGTAGCCAGGTGCCATGGAGCATGTCTGTAATCCCAGCTACTTGGGAGGCTGAGGCAGAATTCCTTGAACCCGGGAGGCAGAGGTTGCAGTGAGCTGAGATTGTGCCACTGCACTCAGGCCTGGAGGACAAGAGTGAAACTCTGTCTTCAAAAAAAAAAAAAAAAAAAACACAACAACAAGATAGAGATGGTATAAGAAAGGAAAATTGCAGGTCAATCTCATTTATGATCACAGATACAAAATTCCTAAACAAAAGCAAAACCCCACAATTTACTTTAAAAGCTGTGGCGGGGGTAGGGTGGTAGTTTTTATACAAACAATGCAGGGGTAGTTTAATATTGGAAAACTGATAACTCACCTTAGTAGGTCTACAGAATAAATACCATGTGTGATGGTTAATTTTTTATGTCAACTTGATTTGGTCATGTAGTGCCCAGGTATTTGATCAAATATTTTTCTGGGTGTTCCTGTCAAGTTATTTTCAGATGAGTTTATAATCAATAGACTGAGTAAAGCAGGCCAACCTCCCTAATGTAGGTTGGCCATATCCAATCAGCTGAAGGCCTAAATAGAACAAAAGGCAAACTCTAAGCCCCACAACAAGAGAATTCCTCCTGTCTGTCTTCCAAGTTGGGAAATCAACTGTTTCCTGCCTTCAGACTTGAACTGAAACATTGGCTCTTCCTAAGTCTTGAGCCTGCCAGCCTTAGAACTATACCATTGGCAGTCCTGGTTCTCACATCTGCATACTCAGACTGAAACTAAACCACTGGTTCTCCTGGGTCTCCAGCTTGCTAACTGAAGATATGATCTTGGGACACGTCAGCCTCCATAAATGTGTGAGCCAATTATTTACAATAAATCTCTTTTTACATACCCCCCCTACCATACACTATTGGTTCTGTTTCTCTGCAGAACCCTAAAATACTGTGTGACCAGCTTGATAAATCCAACCCCCGACCCAAAACAAAAACCATCTGCTAAAATTCAAAATCCACTCATGGTTAAAAAAGTAAAGAAGCGGCCGGGCGCGGTGGCTCAAGCCTGTAATCCCAGCACTTTGGGAGGCCGAGACGGGCGGATCACGAGGTCAGGAGATCGAGACCATCCTGGCTAACACAGTGAAACCCCGTCTCTACTAAAAAATACAAAAAACTAGCCGGGCGAGGTGGCGGGCGCCTGTAGTCCCAGCTACTCGGGAGGCTGAGGCAGGAGAATGGCGTGAACCCGGGAGATGGAGCTTGCAGTGAGCCGAGATCCGGCCACTGCACTCCAGCCTGGGCGACAGAGCGAGACTCCGTCTCCAGAAAAAAATAAAAATAAAAAAAAATAAAGAAGCAATGTTTACAACATAAAAAACTACTGGGAACTTCCTACTTAATGGTAAAATGTTATAAGAATTTTTTTTCTTTAAATCAAGAAGGCAAGAATGCCCACAATCACCATTTTTATTCAGCTTCTTACTACAAATCCTAGACTGCACATTAACATGGAAAAGAATATATAGTAGTTCCCTCTTATCTGCAGAGGGTATGTTACGAGACCCCCAGTGAATGTCTGAAACCACAGACAGTAACAAACCCTGTTTTTTCCTATGTATACATTCCTATAATAAAGTTTAACTTTTAAATTAGGCATACTAAAAGACTAACAACAATAATTAATAATAAAATAGAACAGGCTGGGCATGGTGGCTCATGCCTATAATACCAGCACTTTGGGAGGTTGAGGCATGAGGGTTGCTTAAGGCCAGGAGTTTGAGACAAGCCTGGGCAACATAGTAAGACCTCATTCTCTAACAAAAATTTAAAAAAATAGATAAATTTTAAAAACTAGCTGGGCATGGTGGTATACACCTACAGCCCAGCTACCCGGGAGGCTGAAGTGGGAGAATCACTTATGACTAGGAGTTCAAGGCTGCAGTAGCTATGATCACATCACACCACTGTACTCCAGCCTGAGCAACAGAATGAGATACTGTCCCCCCACCAAAAAAATAGAGTAACTGTAACAATATATAATAAGAATTACATAATGTGGTCTCTCTCTCAAAATCTTATTGTACTGTACTCACCCTTCTTATGATGACGTGAGATGATGAAATGCCTATGTGATGAGATGGAAGTGAGGCTGATGACACAGACATTGTGATGCAGCATTAGGCTACTACTGAAAACTAATTTAAAACTTATGAATTATTTCTGGAACTTTCCATATAGTATTTTCAGACAACAGCTGACCACAGGTAACTGAAACTACAGGAAGCAAAACCAAGGATAATGGGGGACTGCTATAAAGATGAGAGGAATAAAATAAAACAAATCTACCTTCCAGATAATGAATTCTATATAGAAACCCCCAAAAATGTATAAAAATGAACAAACGTTATTCAAATTTAACACTGATCTGCATTAAATCAATATGTAAATATCAATTACATTTCTATGTATACAAGAAACAGAAAATGTACTAACATGGAAAATACTATTCACAGGCCAGGCGTGGTGGCTCACACCTGTAATCCCAGCACTTTGGGAGGTTGAGGCAGGCAGATCACTGGAGGTCAAGAGTTCGAGACCAGCCTGGCCAAAATGGCAAAACCCCATCTCTACAAAAAATACAAAAAAAATTAGCCAGGTATGATGGTGCACACCTGTAGTCCCAGGTACTTGGGAGGCTGAGGCAGGAGAATTCCTTGAACCCGGGAGGCAGAGGTTGCAGTGAGCTGAGATCACACCACTGCATTCCAGCCTGAGTGACAGAGTGAGACTCTGTCCCCCTGCCCGCAAAAAGAAGAAAGAAAATACTATTTACAAAGGCATCAAAAAATGTAAGACAGCTGGAGATAAATCTAACAAAAAATGAGCAAGACTCGTATCCAGAAAATTCTAAAACTCTATTAAAAGAATACACTAGGCCAGGTGCAGTGGCTCAAACCTGTAATCCCCGCACTTCACGAGGCCGAGGTGGGCAGAACATGAGGTCAGGAGTTCAAGACCAGCCTGACCAATATAGAGAAAGTCCCATCTCTACTAAAAATACACAATTAGCCAGGTGTGGTGGCGCATGCCTGTAATCCCAGCTACTCAGGAGGCTGAGGCAGAAGAATTGCTTGAACCCGGGAGGCGGAGGTTGCAGTGAGCTGAGATCGGACCTTGGGCAACAAGAGCGAAACCCCGACAAAAATAAAAAATACACTAAAGAAAGGACAAGATGGCCAGGCACGGTGGCTCAAGCCTGTAATACCAACACTTTCAAAGGCCAAGGTAGGCAGATGACAAGGTCAAGACCAGCCGGGCCTACATTGTGAAACCCCATTTCTACTAAGAATACAAAAATTAGCCGAGCATGGTGGTGGGCGCCTGTAATCCCAGTTACTCTGGAGTCTGAGGCAGGGGAATCATTTGAACTCAGGAAGCGGAAAGTGCAGTGCACCAAGACTACACCACTGCACTCCAGTGCAGCGACACAGCGAGGCTCTGTCCCCCCAAAAAATAAAGTCAATATAATCTTACTTCGTTTACCGTCTCCCTGGGTGAAAAAACTTCCCTGGATTTCTAAGCACTACTGCAAAAAGTCCTAGCCTTCTAATATACAAAAATGTATATGATATAAAGATAAGGGAATGTTTAATTTCATATCCCCCCAAATATTTTACTCTTCGCATACCTTAAGATTTAGATCTGTAGCCATTTATCTAGTTAATTGCTCTGCTCCCCAATAATAAAACTTATTTTATCTCCCTGAGAGCATCAAGTGGGGTAGATTAAGAGATTACAGCAAAGAGAGGTTCCTAGGTTAAGTCCAGAGGTGCCAAGAAGACTATGGAGATCTCCCTAGGTATTTACATTTCAGTACGGAATGAGTTCCCAGGAATTTGGAAATACCTCTTGGTCCAAGAGGGCTAAATAAATGGCTCCTGAAGAGATTTTATTTATATACCAAAGAGTTGGTGTTAATATTCGTAACATTTCAAAGAAACACATTCAGCATAGGAGGGAATAGCTGTCTCTTCCCCCTTTATAAGCAAAGAGAAAGTATTTGTCCTCATCTCTTACCTATGAAGTATGCAGTTACTCAGGACAAGCGGCTTAGGCCTGCATGCCCTAGGGAGTCAAGGACTAGGGCAAAGGAGGGCCAATACGTTTTTACTCACTGTGGGGTATTCACAAAATCTGTCTCTGATTCAGAAAACCTTGTGTGCATATCTTGGACAAAATTTAAAATATCAGTATTCCTCAATGCACTGCTCATTATCAAGAGAACTATGAATAAAGGAGCTACAGCTGGAATAATCCCAGTGAGGCCTGCTGGAAAAGGGATAGCAACACAAAATTCCTAGGTACATTAGATTCTGGGAGTGTATCCTTGTGGAATGCTAGTAACCTTTAAGATCTAGGATTTTACTTTACTTCTTGATTCTGGAAAAGACCCAGTATTCCATGAACATAATGTAATACTTGGTCAGGTGAGGAACGAAATGCCATCTTTTCTCTCCTGATCCTCACTATCGGTAACTGAAAAGATATTGTAATTTTCTGATACACCCCTCATTGTCCGAATTCTCAATACTCACTCTCTGAAACACAAGAACCAAATAGATTTGAATAACTTGGTATCTCTTCATATCCAAACCTACTATCTCAACTTTCATTTTCTGAACTCGGGATCTGAATAGATTTTGATCATAAGGAATGCTTGCATTGTAGTCAGGCTTTCAGAGGAAAACAAGCAATGTAATATAAACATAAAATTATGTTCACATGCAGTGAGAAAGTAAGAAGAAAGGGCCAGGCACGGTGGCTCACCCAACACTTTGGGAGGCCGAGGCGGGTGGATCACCTGAGGTCAGTCAAGAGTTTGAGACCAGCCTGGGCAACATAAAACCCCATCTCTACTAAAAATACAAAAATTAGCTAGGTGTCACGGCGTATGCCTCTAATTCCAGCTACTGAAGAAGCTGAGGCAGGAGAATCGTTTGAACCCGGAAGGTGGAGGTTGCAGTGAGCTGAGATTGCACCACTGCACTCCAGTCTGGGTGACAGAGGCAGACTCTGTCTCAAAAAAAAAAAAAAAAAAAAAGACAGTGAAAGAGAGAAGGAGAAAGAGAGAAAGTGAGAGAGTGTGTGTGTGTGTGTGTGTTTTCATTCTAGGACATTTAATTGACAGGTTTCTAGCCTGTAAGTCAGACTTGTAAGAGTTTTACAACTCTGCCTGTAAGTTTTATGTGCAATCTGACCATCCCATTTATAAACCAGAGACTGATTAAGCACATATACATGAAAATAATTAAATTCGACATAGCCATTAAACATGAAGCTGCAGGTTCTGAAACTCAAAGATATTTGACTGCCATTCGACTACCTGGAAACTGAGGCTCAACAAAGTGAGAAGTAAAAAGTCAACTGTCCTAAAACTTGTATTAAATGGCACACCTGTGCAAAAAAGTTGTATCCCTCTTTCCTAGAATTTTCGACCAACATTTAGCAAGACAGAAACCTTGTAACAGCCACTTCCGTTCTCTACAACCACCTCCTCACCTTCAGCTAAACCACACATATTGGCATCACATTCATTTTCCACTCACTGCTCAACCCATCACAATCTGATGTTTGACCCAATCCCTCTCCTCAAACTAGATACACTTCAGTATTAAATTGGACCCTACCTCAAAAATATCCCATAAATCAGTCTCCTTTTATATCATTATCTTTCTCATCCAACCCACCATCACCCTCTAATCTAACAGTTTCTACCTCATCTCTCCCCTCTCCAATTTGTTCTCTACAGAGTAATTAATGTAATTATTCAAAACAGATCTTATGTTGCATACACTTTCAAAGTTTCAATGCACACCCTTGAAAAGCCTTCAAAATCTGCTGCTCTTAGGATCAAATCCAAATTTCCAAACACTTGAACACTGCCTGAATGACGCTGTATGACACAGGTCCCTACTGCTTTCCCCCAACTACTCTAGTGTTCGTTTAACTCTTCAATCTCACCATGTTTGTTTTTCTTGGATTTTCAAATATGCCACTGTCTCTACTGGAACAAACCACAGCTATCTGAATAACTCTATCACTCTATAACAGGAGAAAACAGAAACTCTGTCTCTTTCTTTACTGAACTATATTATATACCCTGAGTAAGAAAATGATACTCAAAAAATATATGGTGATGATCACATTCCTTCTTCTTGAGACGGAGTTTCACTCGCCCAGTCTGGAGTGCAATGGTGGCGATCTCGGCTCACCACAACCGTTGCCACCTGGGTTCAAGTGATTCTCCTGCCTCAGCCTCCCGAGTAGCTGAGACTACATCACACCGAGATAATTTTGTATTTTTAGTAGAGACAGGGTTTCTCCAGGTTGTTCAGGATGGTCTCGATCTCCTGATCTCGTGATCTGCCCGCCTCGGCCTCCCAAAGTGCTGGGATTACAGGCATGAGCCACCGCGCCCGGCCTGATAATCACATTCTTAGTCACAAAGTAGACATTCCATGGGGGCCAGACACGGTGGCTCACGCCAGTAATTCCAGCACTTTGGGAGGCTAAGGCGGGCAGATCATGAGGTCAGGAGATGGAGACCACCCTGGACAACACGGTGAAACCCCGTCTCTACTAAAAATACAAAAATTAGCTGGGCGTGGTGGCGTGTACCTGTAATCCCAGCTACTCGGGAGACTGAGGCAGGAGAATTGCTTGAACCCAGGAAGGCAGAGATTACAGTGAGCTGAGATCACCCCATGTACTCCAGCCTGGTGAGACAGCGAGACTCCGTCTCAAAAAAAAAAAAAAGATATTCCATGGGAAAGACTGGTTTGCATAAGCTCTGACACCATGGCCCAAAGAAAAGAATACCAGAAGCCACAGTAAAACACTGTTAATTAAACAGTAGCAACAGACAGACACCTCATGGTACTTTCAGAGGCAAAAATAAACTGAAACACTAATATGATCATACATGAATATGCATATTTGTAAGAAAGAATGAGAAACATCAAAAAACCTTTCACTCACAAGTTTTTCTCTGTCTAGTTTTTGCAGTAAACTCTCCATGTTACTTCCAATTCTTGTTTTTTCTACAACTTCATAAAGGCTGCAATACATTCCATTCTTCAAAACTGACATAAAAAAAATACATAGTAAATATCCAAATCAAGTCTGCTTCTAATGCATTTCAATAAAATTAAATTACCTTACCTTCATTTGGACCTAAGTATGTTTCCTTATAAAACAGTGCTGGAGGGATTTTCTGTTTCAGATGATCAATACTCATAACTGTTTCAACATCTAACTTCTCAGGTCTGAAAGAAAATTTAAAAAGCATGTTTGCCTTATCCGTATTTTCAACTCTAGCAATCTTAACACATACACAAAAAAGTATACTTGATGGAAAAAAAAAGAGCGTATCTACTAACATCTTACCTTATTCTAAAGATCTTTTGTTTTGTTTGTGACAGTCTCACTCTGTCACCTAGGCTGGACTGCAGTAGTGCAATCATAGCTCACTGCAGCTTCAACCTCCTAGGATCAAGTGATCCTCCCACCTCAACCTCTGGAAAGTAGCTGGGACTACAGGCATGTGCCACCACGCAAGGGTAATTTTGGGTTTTTTTTTTTGGGTCTTTTTGTAGAGACAAAGTCTCCCTACGTTGCTCAGGCTGGTCTCAAATTCCCGGTCTCAAGTGATCCTCCCACCTCAGCATCCCAAAGTGCTGGGATTACAGGAGTGAGAAACTATGCCCAGCAGTAAAGGGGATTTGATACTGGAAGTCCAGATATATACATGGGTAGCTAGCTAGCCAGGCAGTATTTCCAACCTTCCATCCTTAAGCCAGAAACTAAAAGGCTGTCATTTTATTAAGGACAACTGAAATATAAACTGTTAATCTTCACACATTTATGAAGGCTCACAATGATGGAAGCAAAAGATTTTAGACCTTTCTATACCAACATATGCTGCATAGGACTGAAAACAGCCTGTATATTTCAACTCACCAAATCAAAGCTCTTCCCAACAAAGAACGGGTAACTTTTAAGTCTACTATATTCAAAATGCTAAATAAAAAATATATATCTACTACTTAGGATAAAACTAAAAAATTATATTTTAGATTTAAATCACTAAGAAAAATTTTAGGCCGGGCACGGTGGCTTACACCTGTAATCCCAATACTTTGTGAGGCCAAGGCGGGAAGATCACCTGAGGTCAGGAGTTTAGACCAGCCTGGCTAACATGGCAAAGCCCCATCTCTACTAAAAATACAAAAAAAAAAAAAAAAAAAAAAAATTAGCTGGGCATGGTGGCAGGAGCCTGTAATCCCAGCTATTCAGGAGGCTGAGATGGGAGAATCACTTGAACCCAGGAGGTGAAGGTTGCAGTGAGCTGATATTGCGCCACTGCACTCCAGATTGAGAGACAAGAGCGAAAGTCCATCTCAAAATAAAAAAAAAGATAAAGAAAAAATTTTATGCCGTAAATGTACTGACTAGCCTATCCTCAAATCAAGACAGAGAGGTAGAGGACTCATATTGCCAAATGACCTAATTTCAAATCAACCTTTTAAAAAACAAACCAACATTTATATAGAAGTTCTTATGAACCAAAATAAAATTTAAATATGAAAAAGAAATAAGGAAAAAGGCTCAAGAAAGTGGTAAAATTAGCAACCACGAACTGCTCTTTACTTATACTTACAGTTTGATAGGCAAAAAAGCACGAGTGGCTGACCTCAGAGAAATATAACACAAAAGTTTTCCTTTATTTAAAAGCTGTCCTTTCCACAAGGTATAGTTATATTTATCTAAATAAAAAGAATATAATGACACAGCTTAGTCACTTGGCAGCCCAGAGGAGTGCACATTTATTAGAAATGAGAGGGAAAATATCTGAAACAAGGTTTAAGTAGGAGGAAAAAAAAAAAAAGTGATACTTCTACACTTCTATTTACTAAGAGTTCAAATATTAGGATTTTTGTTTCAGGTATTTATCCCCTGGCAAAATCATTCCAGTTGCAAAGAATAACAAATGTATCTGTCTAAATGTCATTATCAGAAAAGTTGTGGAGCAAAGACGATTATTCATCTCTTATTTCCTCCAAAGGGACACTGTATTAGATCTGGTTGATTATATGAATGCCTACAATGTCCTGTATCTTCTACTCATTGTCTTTTCCTTATAAAGAAACTTTAAAATAGGCTGGGCACGGTGGCTCACACCTGTAATCCCAGCACTTTGAGAAGTCGAGGCGGGTGGATCATTTAAGGTCAGGAGTTCGAGACCAGCCTGGCCAACATGGTGAAACCCCGTCTCTACTAAAAATACAAAAAATTAGCCGGGTGTGGTGGCGGCTGTAATCCTAGCTACTCAGGAGGAGGCTGAGGCTGGAGAGTCACTTGAACCCAGGAGGCAGAGGTTGCAGTGAGCCGAGATCATGCCACCACACTCCAGCCTGGACAAGAGTAAGACTCCGTCTCAGGAAAAAAAAAAAAGAAGAAACTTTAAAATAGTTTAACATCAATGCTACTTTCAATCTTCTCTACTTCTCTTCTAAATCCTGTACCTTTGGTGAATTTAATACTTTTAAAAAGCTGAGTTATGAAACATGTTTTATTTTTTATCTTTTTCAATTAAAGTGCTAAAACCTTTTGCTCTATTCACAGCAGCAGATTTTCAAAGGGGATCTTATGCTTGGACAACCAAATGCTGATGCTACATTACAACTTTTTTCATACTTTGCAGATTTTCATTCATTATAAAAATAATACAAAGCACTTAATCTTTTGCTATATGTACTTCTTCTTTCCATTTATAAAACTAAAGAAACATAAATCTCTTACCTATGTTTCTATCTGCATTAAAGCTGTTAGATCTACAAATTTTTTAAAAGGAAAGAAAAAATTACTCATTAGTATAATCATAAAAATTAACATATAAGACTTTGATATAAGTGCAATGTTTAATGGCATACTACAGTTAAGTCCTTCCTCCAGATAGGAAGAACAAAGAAACTACTCATTACAAAATCTAGTAAATCCAAGTCTACTTAGAGAAAACAGAAGTACTTACTTTGCTCATTTTACCACATTTACCCAAATTTAAAGGAGCTGTTTTTTCCAAAAATATTAATCAAGAGAGAACAGCGTCCACCAAAGTCTCTTGTCAATTATTTTGGTGACATTAGAAGACACAGCCTCAATACATAAATACATTAATTCATCATTCAATAAATATGTACTAAACTCTTATTATTTACCAGGCACAGTTCTAGGTAATAATATTAAACAAAGTTCCAACGTACATAAATCTAATGAGGAAGACAGAAAACAATGTTAATGTAACAGATCATGATGGTTTTAAGTGCTATAAAAAGAGACATTAAGAGTACAGAGGTTTAAAAAAAAAAAAAAAAAAAAAAAAAAAAAAAAAAAAAAAAAAAACAGAGAAACCTCAATGATAAGGAGATACCCGAAGAAATGCAGAATGAATTATGCAGCTTACTGGGGAAAGAGAGAGAACAGCAAATGCAGAGGCCCTGAAGCAGGAGCATTCATGGAATATTCAAGGTACAAGGATGGATGTTCAATCAATGCTCCTTTGAAATGATATGGAGGTCAAGAGATGGAATCAAAAGAGGAGGCAAAGAAATTAATAGTCATTATTCCTGGGGGCATGACCTCATAATTTTAAGTGCTAGATGTCTTTTAAAGACTACTTATGAAAAACACTATAGTGAAGTATATATCAGAGTGATCATAAATTTAGAGCCACAAAAATTGAAAGCCACAACTGTCTTGATACTATGTCAATTGGTACCCGTGGCTACAGATGGTTTTCAAGGATTATTCACCTACATGAAAAAAGGACCGTAAATGGGAGAGAAGATAATTTGATCTGGAAAACTGACAAAGAGGTCAACCTCAAAAATGTACATATATGTTTCATAATATATGGTTTTAAAACAGTAGTATTTCCAAATTAATTGATATCATACATGACTTCAACTATGTACAGACACCCAAAGTAAAAATCAGCAGACATTTGACCATCTCACCTACATCCCTATAAACTTACTTACTCCATTTGGCTAAAACATTTTTAGAATCACCACATGGGGAAAAAATGGTAACTGCTTCCTATTTGGTCACCTTATCCTAGAGCTTGTAAGAAATATTCAATAACACAAGAACAGAAAACCAAAAAAAAAAAAAAAAAAAAGAAAGAAATCATCAGGCCAGGTGTGGCAGCCCATGCCTATAATCCCAGTGCTTTGGAATACCAAGGCAGGGGAACTGCTTGAGGCTAGGAGTTTGAGACCAGCCTGGGCAACACAGCAAGACCCATTTCCACAAAAATTAAAAATAAACCAGACGTGATGGTACACGCCTGTAGTTCTGGCTACTTGGGAAGATGGCTTGCACGCAGCAGTTTGAGGCTGCAGCAAGCTATGATCACACCACTTTCACTCCAGCCTGAGCAACAGAGCAAGATTTTGTCTCTAAAGAGAAAAAAAAAAAAGAAACCAATGGTCCTCAACACTGGCTGAAAATCAGAATCACCTGCAAGTTTTTAAAAACTATCAATGCCTTGACTGCCCACTAAATATTTGATTGGTTTGTGGTGAGGCATGAGCATCCTTTGTAGAAGCTCCCCATTTCCAAGAGTGCTAACACACAAAATCTCACTTTTTAAAAAAAAATACAGTCTCACTCTGTCGCCCAGGCTGTAGTGCAGTGGTGCGATCTCGGCTCACTACCAACCTCCGCCACCCAGGTTCAAGCAATTCTCCTGCCTCAGCTTCCCAAGTAGCTAGGACTACAGGCGCGCGCCACCACATCCGGCTAAGTTTTTTGTAGTTTTAGTAGAAACAGGGTTTCACCATGTTGGACAGGCTGTTCTTGAACACCTGACCTCAGGTGAGCCACCCACCTCGGCCTCCCAAAGTGCTGGGATTACAGGCGTGAGCCACTGCGCCCGGCCAAAATCTCACTTTTTAAAACTGCCACTTACTGGCCAGGCATGGTGGCTCACGCCTGTAATCCCAGCACTTTGGGAGGCCAAGGTGGGTGGATCACGAGGTCAGGAGATGGAGACCATCCTGGCTAACACAGTGAAACCCTGTCTCTACTAAAAATATAAAAAAATTAGCCGGGCATGGTGGTGTGCGCCTGTAGTCCCAGCTACTCGGGAGGCTGAGGCAGAATGGCGTGAACCCGGGAGGCGGAGCTTGCAGTGAGCCAGATTGTGCCACTGCACTCCAGCCTGGCAGACAGAGTGAGACTCTGTCTCAAACAAACAAACAAAAAAAAAAACCTGCCACTTACTCAACTACACAAACCTTCATTTCTAAGGAAGAGATTAACCAGATGAGGTTTAAATTTTAGCTTGTATTTATTTCCACATGGTAAACTAACTGTTCTTCACACTGACCATTTAAAAGTCATCGTAAACACTTCAGTCTCCAACTAACTTCAAGGGAAGTTAAAAAAAAAAAATGGGAAAGAAACAAAATGGTCCTCCTAACTCAGCAGTGCAGGATCTGTAGTAGAGTATCACTGTGGATGATGTCTAAAACTCCTAAGTCTTACCTTGATGAAGGTACAAACTTCGGAGTTTGTATATCATCTTTGTAAGTAAAAGACACAACTGCATATGGACAAACGTGTCTTGGTCTTCGCCTTAGCTCATCAAAGCCATACTCATAAAAATAATACTAAAAATAAGAAAATGCAAAATTAACTTCTTTAAAAAGGCAAGATGAAACCTTATATTTATCTGCCTGATTTTTGAGAAATAGAAAACCATATATGCACCTCTGACAAAAAATGTCTTTAAGCTCTGCTTGCCAAATTAACTAAAATAATTAGTACTTTTTATTCGTTTTGTGATATAAAATATTCTGCATCTAAGTGTGTAAGATCCCACAGTATTACTAAGTATTCCAAAAATTTACTTCTGAAGAGTTGACTACTGGGAGTTTCCTAATAAAAATATTATAAACAGAGCCTAAGCTCGCAGGTCAGCTCAGAATAGCCAATCTAATACAAAAAGCAAAATACTAAGAACACAATCTCAACTAAACCAAACTATGGTTTTGCTATTTCAAAAGAAAAACACACCTGGGCTCCAATTGCAAATAAAGTAGCAAAGGAGATACGGAAAAGAATATGAACATAGGTGACAAAGGTAGCTGACCCTCTTCTCATTACGCATCAGCCTTTTCCCTTCACCTCTTCACCACATCCAGTATAGTATAGTTTTGTAACTTGCAGACTAGTGATTTTCACTTTAAGAATGCCTGAGTTTATGAACACAGTAGTATTGTCCTTCAAAGTCCATTCCCCTGGGAAACCTGATTTCAATAATATTGTTATTGCTCTAAAAATGCGTGGAGTTTTTAAAAAACATAAGGCCAGTTTGCAAGTCCTTCTAGAAAAGCCAGTAACTATTTTACATGTATACTTCACACCTACCAATACTGCTACTGTCCAGAAGGTAATCAAATGAGTCAGTTCCAAATGACTTTGGTGAATATAATTTTTGCTGAAAGCCCACAACAATAGTTCTTAAAATTTTATTTTACATAATTAAAGAAAGAACATTTCCAGGGAAGTTAACATTACTACTTTTCACAAACAGTCCATTTGGTTATAGACATTTTTTTAATGTTAAAAAGAACAGGTGCGGTGGCTCACGTCTGTAATCCCGACACTTTGGGAGGCTGAGGCAGGTGGAATCACCTGAGCTCAGGAGTTTGAGACCAGCCTGGCCAACATGGTGAAACCCCGTCTCTACTAAAAAAAATACAAGAAATTAGCTAGGTGAGGTGGCAGGTGCCTATAATCCCAGCTACTCGGAAGGCTAAGGCAGGCGAATCGCTTGAACCTTGGGGGCGAAGGTTGCAGTGAGCCAAGATCACGCCACCACACTCCAGACTGGACAACAGAGCGAGACTCTGTCTCAAAATAAAATAACAAAATACTAAAATAAAAAAAAAACAAGAATAGTGAGGCCGAAGTGGGAAGATCACTTGAGCCCAGGAGTTCTAGACCAGTCTGGGCAAAACAGTGACACCCCCATTTCTATTTAAACAAACACAAAAACAAAAAAACCATTGCTTTATAGTCAAACCTCATATAAAAACTTAACACTCAAGTTCATCAAATGTTACTTTTATTTATGTGTGGTTTATTGTATGTCAATTATACTTCAATAAGGCTTTAAAAATAAGTCTAGGTTTGCATCTTTAAAAATGTTAATAAAGACAGAAAATATCTATCAAATAAATCAATAGTACGAAATGTTATGACTTAAGATATTTCAAGGGATTTCAACTTTACCTTGAAAGATAAGTAATATCGTATTAGGCAGGAGACCTTTCTAGGCCAGGAAATGCCAAGGTTTCAAAATGAAGTAAGATGTGTTGAGGGCAATGATCATACAAAAACCAGGCCACAGTCTTCCGGCAGGAAGAGCTAGACTAGGCAGTCTATAAATATTACCCTGTAACCTTGAAGAGCCACTGTATGTTTCTGAGACATCTCAGAAAACACTGAACAAACAGCAGCAACAGACACTGGAGTCTGGAAGTGATATGCAGAAACCAGAGTCTAGACTGGTGTGGGGACAGAGAACTGAAAGGGAGACATTTTAAAGGATTTGTTAACAAACAGATATGCGGTCATAAAATTACAACAGATCCTGGCACCTACCTGAGTAAGCTCATAGGCTCTGTAAGCCAAAAGTGATGTAATTCGATTGGCATTCTTCGACACGTGACATTCATGCTTTGGTGTGGGGTCCAAAGCACTTTTATTTAACATAGATTCCAAACTTTTTACACCCATGGGGTCATATATACTCTTTATTTTACCCTAAAATAGAGAAAACCTTTTAAGTGTCTACCTAAACCTAATTGTTGACTATATAACATTAATATTATGAAATACTTCTTTGAATATAGATCAACTATACCAACCATTTTTTCCCTTCAATATCTCACAGAACAGGTGGGCGCCAAGGCAGGCGGATCACCTGGAGTCAGGAGTTTGAGACTAGCCTGGCCAACATGACGAAACTCTGTCTCTACTAAAAATACAAAAATTAGCAGCGCTGGTGGTGCACACCTGTAATCCCAGCTACTCAGGAGGCTATGGCAGGCAGAACTGCTTGAACCTGGGAGGCAGACGTTGCAGTGAGCTGGGATTGTGCCACTGCACTCCAGCCTGGGTGACAGAGTGAGACTCCATCTCCAAAAAATAAATAAAATAATATCTCACAGAACACTTTTACCAAATTTGAAGGAGTAAGAAAAAGTTAATCACTAAAAAAAAAATCATTTGAACTTGTTTAATAACAAGTAAATATAAACTCCATTCATAATACTCTCCACTAACATAAATTATATTACCAACATATTACTCTCTACATTCCTTTCTTTGGAAAGGAAAACAAACTCTTAACAATGGTTAGCTTAGATCAAAGATGGCAAACAGGCCGGGCACAGTGGCTCACGCCTGTAATCCCAGCACTTTGGGAGGCCAAGGCGGGTGGGATCACGATGTCAGGAGATCAAGACCATCCTGGCTAACACAGTGAAACCCCGTCTCTACTGAAAATACAAAAAATTAGCCAGGCGTGGTGGCGGGCACCTGTAGTCCCAGCTACTAGGGAGGCTGAGGCAGGAGAATGGCATGAACCCAGGAGGCGGAGCTTGTAGTATGCCACGATGGTGCCACTGCACTCCATCCAGCCTGGGCGACAGAGCGAGACTCCGTCTCAAAAAACAAAAAACAACACACACACAAAAAAGATGGCAAATAAACCATTTTCAAAAGAATCTTTAACTACCAAACACTAGCAAGCATGAACTTTTAAACAATCTTCTAAAGACTTAGCATCATCTAAAAATTAAAATCCAAATCAAGTGTAGTTTTTCATCTATGAAATGTGTAAGTTTAAATTACCTTCATTATTTTAAAAATAACAACATCACCCATTGCCCCCGTGTCCAAAGGATTCGCTTGTAATAAATCAGCATACCTAGAAAGATAGACACCTAGAAAAGTGGGAAAAATTAAGGAAACTGATTATATTTTTCAAAATCACTAGGACTAAAGACATTTTTAAAAAGCTATCCTTGATCAATTTGAAGTGTGCAGAAAGTCAGAAACAAAAGATAAAACTGATCTTACATTTCAGAACCTATGAGTAGTCTCTTTTTCTGGAAACATAATAAAGCATGAATTTAATAACAACTGCAGTGAAATTACATGAGATAATATATTTTTAGACAGCAACTTAATAGTAGATATTTATATTTAAAAAGAAAAAAAGATTACCCATGGAAGGACTGCCAAGAATTGTTATTTTGGACTGACCCACATGTAATCCTTTTTCACATATGCTTTGAACCTAAATTAAAAAAAAATTACTTCATCTTGCAGTCATAATAACATTTAAAACATGAAAAAATAATTTTATAAACTTGTTTTAAATAAAAACAAAGCTTCTAAACTACATATCATTCTAAATCACAGAAAAGTTATATATTTGCCACTTTATAAATATTAATGTAAAACTGACTTACACTTCTCAAAGTAACCATATCTAGAATCCATTTTTCTTTGTTTAATTTTTTTAGAGACAGGGTCTCTGTCTGCCCCCTAGGCCGGAGTGCAGTGGCATGACCTTGAACTCCTTGGCTCAAGTGATTCTCCCACCTCAACCTCCTGAGTAACTAGGCCTACAAATGCGTGCCACCATGCCTGGCTAGTTTTCAATCATTTTTCTTTATGCCAAGGGTGACAGATAACTCTTAACTCCTGCCACTCAATATATATAACCATTACTTTTCAAAGAGAATTAGAAACAGCAAAATATTATTCCACCTAAATATCTTCAATTAAAAGGGGAAAAAACAGACCAGACACAGTGGCTCACGCCTGTAATAATAGCACTTTGGGAGGCCAAGGCAGGCAGATCACTCGAGGTCAGGAGTTCAAGACCAGCCTGGCCAACATGGGGAAACCCCAACTCTACTAAAAACACACAAAAAAATTAGCCAGGTGCAGTGGCGCATCCTATAATCCCAGCTACTCGGGAGGTTGAGGCACAAGAGTCACTTGTACCTGGGAGAAGGAGGCTGCAGTGAGTGAGCCGAGATCACACCATTTCACTCCAGCCTGAGCTGTTGGACAGAGTGAGACTCCATCTCAAAAAAAAAAAAAAGAAGGAAAAATGGTTCCAGCCACACATAATCAACAATATAGAAGATAATCTCACATATAATCAACAATATAGAAGACAATCTTTTTAATAAAGAGAAAAGCCCGGGGGTAGTGGCTCACACCTGTAATCCCAGCACTTTGGGAGGCTGAGGTGGATGGATCACGAGGTCAGGAGTTCAAGAGCAGCCTGGCCAACATGGTGATACCCCATCTCTACTAAAAATACAAAAATCAGCCAGGCCTCATGGGGTATATCTGTAACCCCAGCTACTTGGGAGGCTGAGGAAGGAGAATCGCTTGAACTCAGGAGACAGAAGTTACAGTGAGCCAAGATCACGCCACTGTATTCCAGGCTGGGTAACAGAGCAAGACTCCATCTTAGAAAAAAAAATAAATAAAGAGAAAACTATTATTATCAAGCACATTCTAGGGTAAGAAAATAGGACTGGTCAGAGAAAAAATTGAGTACATTTGAAAAACAAATTACAAACAATAAACATTTTGCCCCCTTAAATCATGCATTCCACTTATATTTCAAAAAAAGTCTATAATTGTCAAGTATATTGTTGAATAATCACAAAATTAGTAACTTACAATGGAAACAATCTCAAATTGTTCTTTATAAAATGCATTAACTCACCTGGTATCGATCAACCATCAGAAATGCATAGGATTCTGAAAGTTCCTTATCTAAGCGACCATCAAACTTCAGTTCTCTTCGCTTTTCTGTAAACTAAATGAAATTAAATCTATAACAACGCCTTAGCATATGATTATGTTTTTCAAGCTACAAGTTTTATTTTTTTCCCCAAGAAATCTCATACCTTCCAAAATAAAAAAAAAAACTCTATCTCTCTATACTCTCTGTCCTTCAGTTTTTCCCCTATTTTAACTGGCTCTTTATATATATTAATATAGTCAAATAAACATCTAATGCTCATCAATCTTTAAATTTCTCTTATAATTTTTTTTTTTTTTTTTTTTTTGAGATGGAGTCTCGCTCTGCCGCCCAGGCTGGAGGTGCAGTGGCCGATCTCGGCTCACTGCAAGCTCCGCCTCCCAGGTTCACGCCATTCTCCTGCCTCAGCCTCCCGATTAGCTGGGACTACAGGCACCCACCACCACACTCGGCTAATTTCTTGTGTTTTTTTTAGTAGAGACAGGGTTTCACCATGTTAGCCGGGATGGTCTCGATCTCCTGACCTTGTGATCCACCCGCCTTGGCCTCCCAAATCACTGGGATTACAGGCATAAGCCACCGCGCCCGGCCTAATTTCTCTTATAATTTTACCACATTACAACTCTCCCACAGATTATAAATTAATGCTTTAGTTATCTTTGTATCTCCTGTTTACTTAACATGGTACACTGCATCCAATAGGTGGTTTAATAAATCTGAATGACCAACTTCTAGACTATAAACTCAATTAGGACAAGAAAAATGCTTCTTTTCTCTGTAACTGTATTCTCAATGCCAAGCACATAAGATGTGCTCCATAAATATTTACAGGATGGAAGAGTGATTTCATCTTAGTCGTCGGAACTATAAGTTATCCTAAACTGCTGGCTTTCCTATCTATAAAACAGATATACATTTAAAATATAAAATATCTAACATTTTATATTCAGGCTATTACTGCTCTTCAATAACATAACTAATGAATCTTCAGACTAAATTTTCACATAAAATTAACAAATAATCGCTATCATACCATGAAGCCACATCAATTCAAACTACTAAGATTTTAATTTTCTCTGGGATTCAGTAACACTAGTGCCCTTTAGGGAACCTTTCAAAATTAAATCCTGGTATCCCTTGGTTAACCAACTTGCAAAAACAAAAAATTCGTATTTCAGGCCCATCAGAAAGCATTATGCATCAAATATTTCGAAACATCTACACATGCTGGCTTTTCCTAAATCAAAACTCAAATATTCTAATTTGTACAGGAAACTTAAGTTCACTGTCTAACATGCTTAATTGTTCCTCTTTGTTTGAACTTTTTCACTAAGAATATCCACTAATGATAAAATCATCATATAGCCACCAGGCAATAATTGTGGAAAAAATTAAGCATGTTCTAAAAACGAATACACCTACATATTTAATTTCATTAATTACCTTCCAATTTAGGCATTTAATTAACATGTACAATACTCAAAAAGAGCAAAAAGCCCTACGAATTCAGTTTATTTATTTACTTATTTATCTGAGACAGAGTTCTTGTTCTATCACCCAAGCTTGAGTGCAGTGGCACAATCTCGGCTCACTGAAACCTCATGGGTTCAAGCAATTCTTGTGCCTCAGCCTCTCAAGAAGTTGGATTACAGGCATGTGCCACCATGCCTAGCTAATTATTATAGAGTCAGGGTTCGCCACATTGGACAGGCTGGTCTCAAACTCCTGGCCTCAAGCAACCTGTCCGCCTGAGCCTCCCAAAGTGCTGGGATTACAGGCATGAGCCACAATGCTCAGTTGAATTTACAATTAAACCATTAGCTAGTAAGCTATCGCTATACTTAAGATTTTCAGTTAAAAAGTTATTTTACACAATTGCTATTAATAACAATTTAACATAGCAGATAAATGTAATGCTACAGCAACATTTGGTGGGAAAAAGAGATATCATTTAAAACTTGTTTTCCCAATTAGGCAGGCATGGTGGCACATGCCTGTAATCCTAGCTACTCTGGAGGCCGAGGCCGAATTGCTTGAACTGGGGAGGCGGAGGTTGCAGTAAGCGGAGATCGCGCCACTGCACTCCAGCATGGGCAACAAGAGTGAAACTCCATCTCAAAAAAAAAAAAAAACAAAAAACAACAACTTGTTTTCCCTTTGTAATTTGGTTTTCCTAAAAATTTTACTATTTCTAGAGAAAATTTTTTCCCAGGCTGTTAACTGGTTCTGAAAACAATCTTACAGTAAGTATAATTTAAAACATACCTCCTTTTCCAAAAGCTCATTGTGTATCAAGCAAGCACGTCTGTAGTTAAAATTTGTTACTGAGGTTGGTTCAAGGTAAGAAGAATGAAGAATATTTACAACATCTTCAAATTCTCGAGAGCCTGGAGTTAATGGCTGGAAAAGTGCTAAAATAAAAAAAAACAAACATTTAAAATGTTTAACATTTCTTCATCTTAAATATAGCTTCTTATATTTTTGTGGGCTAATGTAACCTTAAACACGAAAAAAGGCATGAAGGCTATCTTACTTTGTGATATGCAAAAGAGATACTAACTCATTGAAAAAAATGTAAAACTAGTTGCCTACATATACCAGTTCCTTCGACAATGAGGATCTGGCATTACATACACAGACAAGGAAGTTGCAACTTTGCCAACCTTAGGCATGCTACATCAGGCAACCTAAATTGCTTAAAGACTCTTATAAGAATCTGTGCTTATACTCAACTTGTCTCAGCTCCTATTTTATGTTACACTGAAGTATGTCTCAGATTGTGTATTTCCGCAAACTAAATACCTATATCATATATGAGAACATAAAAACATTTAAGACATTATGTGAACAAATTATATGCTGTTACTGACACACTGGTCTTTTTAAAAAAAAAAAAAAAAAAAAGGCTTGGTGGCTCATGATTGTAATTCCAGCTCTTTGGGAGGCCAAGGCAGCAAGACTGCTTGAGCTCAGGAGTTCGACAGCAGCCTGGGCGACATAGTGAGACCCTGTCTTCACAAACCATTAAAAAAAAAAAAAATCAGCCAGGCATGGTGGTGCATGCCTGTAGTCCCAGCTACTTAGGAGGCTGAGGCAGGAGGATCCTTTGAGCCCAGGAGTTCTAGGATGCAGTGAGCCATATTCATGCCACTGCACTCCAGCCTGGGAGACAGAGCAAGACCGTCTCAAAAATAAAAATAAAAAATAAAATGCTGCACTCACGTGGCTTCTTGTATAATCCATAAAAAGTAGTAGAACATTTATTATGACAACTTAGTAAAATGAAAACACGTCAGGCTTTGGAGTCAAACCTGGACAAATACCAAACCCAGCATTACTGGCTTGGAATAAGATGCGGGTAAATAAATTACTTATATAGCTCAGCTCTCTCATATGTAAAACAGCAAACTCCAGCAGCCCTAATAACCACTATATGCCACACGCCATACATAAGACAACACGTGGAAAAAGCTCTAAACATAGCATCCAACACATAGTAGGATATTAAGGTTATTTTTTTGTTTTTGAGACGGAGTCTTGCTCTGTCACCCAGGCTGGAGCGCTGTGGTGCAATCCCAGCTCACTGTAAACTCCATCCCCTGGGTTCACACCATTCTCCTGCCTCAGCCTCCCGAGTAGCTGGGACTACAGGCACCCGCCACCACGCCCAGCTAATTTTTTTTTTTTTTGTATTTTTAGTAGAGATGGGGTCTCACAGTGTTAGCCAGAATGGTCTCAATCCCATGACCTCGTGATCTGCCTGCCTCAGCCTCCCAAAGTGCTAGGATTACAGGCATGAACCACCGTGCCTGGCCAGGACATTAAGTTTTTATTCTCCACATCCCCAACCATTCTACATCCTACTGAATTTTTTTTTTTTTTTTGAGATGGAGTTTTGCTCGTCACTCAGGCTAGAGTGCAGTGGCGCGATCTCAGTTCACTGCAACCTCCGTGCCTCCCAGGTTCAAGTGATTCTCCTGCCTCAGCCTCCCAAGTAGCTGGGATTACAGACACCTGCTACCACGCCCAGCTAATTTTTAGATTTTTAGTAGATACGGGGTTTCACCATGTTGGCCAGGCTGGTCTCAAACTCCTGACCTCAGGTAATCCACCTGCCTCAGCCGCCCTAAGTGTTGGGATTACGGGCGTGAGCCACTGCACCTGGCTCCCACTTAATTTTTAAAATATTTAAGTCAAATATCCAATTCATTCTTGAGAATTACTGGTCTATTAACCTCGAATTTCCATCTTATGCACAAAATACTTTAATTTACTAATACAAGTCTATACATATATATATTTCCCCAAATCAAAGTAGTTCTCTCTACTTTTCACTGTAGAGAGAACTACTCATAGAAACTATATTATTCTCTATTACCTTAATTTCTTTCAAGACACTATTTAATAAGGGTCAACAAATGTCATAGTCAAAACAGGTCACTACTGAAAACATAATGTTCCACTTTTACATACTCCTAAAGGTGACAGATGCAGCGAACTTTTGTCTTTTCTATACATGATTATTAGACTTTAAAGGACATGTCAAATGACAGAGCCATTCATCCATTCATTTACCAACCATGTCTATATTACAGAAGTGACTGTAAAAACACAGTTTTCAATGGCACAATGTGTACAAACAAATGGTTACCACTATTTTGGAACTGCACACTAAAAAAATAGACAACACAGTTATAGTTATGCAACTAATAAACAGGAGTAAGCTCAAACAAGTACTCAAACAGAACAAGACTACTCAACACAAAGTGTACTGTAATCAAACTTGTAGCAGACGAATATGTTCAGTAACCTATTGATTGTAAGCTCCATGAGAGCAGGAACTGTATCTGCCTTGCTCATTACTCATCTTTCCTGTATTCCAGTAGCTAGACCTGTGAGTGCTAGCCCTAAAAATATTGAACAGTCAAGTGAAGAAAATGAGAAATTTTGTCAAGTTTTAAAAATGGTAACAATATATTCTACTACTAAATGACTGTTATTTAAAATTAAGACTCATTCGCAAATTCAACAATTCAGTAACATACAAAACACAAATGAAAGCTCAGAAGAGGGTAGGAGGCATACATTGTCTTCATTCAAACCTGTGTTACGGAATGTAGGACAAAAACATCTTATCTTTGTGATGACTGTCCCCAATTAAACTGTGAAAAACTTGGCAAGGAACGCAGCATATGGAGGTCTTTATAGCTTTCACATCTAAAGTGGGCCAAGCATGATTGTAAAAGCTGGGTTAAATTTACACAATTTTGTTTCTAAACAAAATGACTTCGGATATCTAAAATTTACACAAAAAAAGATATCACATGGCTGCCAATTTCTATGAAATTTTATAGTCTACATAGATTTTCATTAGTTAAGCTACCCAATACAATTTATACCATTAATCTAATCATAAGTAAAAAATTAGTCAAATCATAAATCTGCATAAAATTATTCTCAAAGTACTTAACATTTCCAGTTCACTCTAAAGCAATGTCCAAAAGTCATGTCCAATGTACTAAAAATGACAGCTGACAGGAAAAAAATTTTTTTAATGCAAAGAAAAAAGCATTTTAGCTCTAACAATAAATATCTGTATCCTAATGATTTTGTTTTGTAAATGCCTCAGTGGCTTCATTAGGCCGGTTATAATTTCTCATTTTTTCTGGTGATAATTTCTAAAATAATAAAATTACCCTGCAACTATTTTTAAGGATTTCAAGTCAACTTGCTGGTAATAGCAGTTCAGAAAATTTATTAAGTTCATCTTCTGAATGTACATTCTCTGGTAGTCTATTTTATGTCCTCAGAGGTCGTTTAACACTACATGTATCTTGATCAATGTGTCTTGTCACTCCTTTTAAAGAGAATACTTAAGTCAAAAATCTCAAATATGGGTCACTATTTGAGGTAGTAATAATAAACAACCCTGTGTCTATCCAAACAGGGAAAGCATTATATATATGAACCATCCATTTCACTCAGGGAACTCAGTATTCAACATACTGTTCTCTAGATTATGACAGTTACTGTCTAACCATTAGTGGTTAAGTACCACCTTCAATACTGTACTAAGAGCTTTACATGTATCATTTCAATCATCCAAACTATGCTATGAAGTTCAACATGCCCATTTCTCAGTTGAAACTGGGACAAGTAGCCTTTGAGTTGGCCCAAGGTTACAGGATTAACGAATGGATCAAGCTGCTGGGATTCAAATTCAAGTGATCAGGCTCCCTATCTTGTATCCTGAAATATACGATGTGCATGTGTGTAGTAATATTAGACGTACAATATCCAATCATGTCAAGAGCTGGAAAAATGACTGTTTCCTCATTTTATAGACCATAAATCATATAGAACACTTAGGCACAGGAAGTTGGCTATAAAAGAACAAAGAATTTGGTTCTAATACTGCTCTTTCTACCCTCATATCCTTTCTCAAATCTCTTAATTTTTTCTGATTTTAATCTTCCTCTAGAGATAACAGGGCCAAGAGTTGTAAAGCCCTTTGTTTTATAAAGGTTAACAGCAGTAGCAATAGAGGCTCTTTCACACATTAAGAAATGTGTAATTTTGCTTATTTAATGGATTTCCATTAAATGTCTGTCAGAAAAACAGCTGAGTTGATTACTGATCATACTAGGTTTCCCTATTGACAAACTAATTATAGATGTATTTTACGAGACTGAAGAGCACAGATTTAGAAGGGCACTTGGAGATTTATAATTTAAATGAGGAAACTGACAGTAACATAGAATGTGAACTGGAATTCAAATTTCCTGACTCTTAGCCATACTATCATCAAATTTTTTTATTAGTAGCATCATATAAAACATACTCAAATTTTTTTTTTTTTTTTTTTGAGATGGAGTCCCGCACTGTTGCCCGGGCTGGAGTGCAGTGGCACGATCTCAGCTCACTGCAACCTCCACCTTCTGGGTTCAAGTGATTCTCCCGCCTCAGCCTCCTGAGTAACTGGGATTTCAGGAGCCCGCCACCAGGCCCAGCTAATTTTTTGTATTTTTAGGAGAGACGGGGTTTTACCACGTTGGCCAGGCTGGTCTCAAACTCCTGACCTCGTGATTCGCCCACCTTGGCTTCTCAAAGTGCTGGGATTACAGACATGATCCACCATGCCTGGCCCACACTCAAGATTTGAAGGTTATATTTATAAAGGCAGTCAGCATAGATATATAATTTAAATCATCAAACAGCTTTGTTCCTTAATCAAAAGAACATCTTCATCAGTTTTACCAATTTGGTGTTAAGACAGATCTTTTTGTATTACGTATATATGAATCGCAAAAAATATGATCGTATATACGTAAATTTTAAAAAGCTAAACTTAAAAGATGGACCATTCCTATCAAAACATACAAATGGGGCTGGGCATGGTGGCTCATGCCTATAATCCCGGCACTTTGGGAGGCCAAGAAGGGCGGATCACTTCAGGTCAGGAGTTCGAGACCAGCCTGGCCAACATGATGAAATCCCGTCTCTAAAAAGAATACAAAAATTAGCTGGGCACGGTGGCGCACGCCTGTAACCGAGCTACTCGGAGGAGGCTGAGGAAGGAGAATCCTTTGAACCTAGGAGGCGGAGGCTGCAGTGAGCCGGGATTGCAACACTGCATGCCAGCCTGGACGACAGAGGCTCTGCCTCCAGAAAAAAAAAAAAAAAAAAAAAAAATGGGTAGTATGAGGTATAAATAAACAATTGTCTGATTTAAAGTAACTAATTCATGGAAGATGACGAAATAATTAGCAAGAGGAGGCAAGGGATCTGAAATTTTCTCTGAATTCATCGCTGATGTGTAATGATTATAATACAACCACTCTCCATCCATTTCTTCTTCACAGTAAAGTCTTTTTTTAAAATCACTTTTCTTCAGTCTAAAAAAAATTACCACAGACAATACTTTAGGAGTGGGTACTTCATCTCTAAATCAACAAGGTTGAACATAGCGTACAATTAGAAATGAATATGCTGGCAGGAATCAAGAGTACAAATACAAAACAATGTTTTTTGCACTGAGGATAGGTCAAAGTAAATTTTACCTCGATTACTTTGCTATTATGTATGGAGAGACCTATTGTTCTCAGAAGCCACTCATCCATATACAACTAATGAAATACCACGGAAATTTCCTTAAGAATGAGACTTGGCTCCAATGGCTTCCAACAGCAAGTGCAAATTTTGTGTGGGAAGATGGAGGTTAGCAGAATTAGCCATTACTTCTGGACTAAACCAGTATGGAAACTTAGTGCATGAGAGCAATTAATTTTTGAGACTCCCTTGGACCCTACAAAAACATTAACCAATAAACATTTTCCAGATAGTCAATCATCACTACTCCATTTCCCAAGAACTTTGGAGGGAAAAATTACATCAAATGCAATTACCAATTTTAATTTACTTTTTATGACTTACTAGATTTAAAGGCGGCGATAGTGAAACATCTACCAACAAAATGCAATTCTACAATTTGGTTAAATATAAGAATCATGCCTCAGCCAATAAATAATATAACACACATCAAAAACAGTAAAATGTATACCTTTCCAGTCAAAGAGGCACTTAATCTGTCAGTACCAATCAAATGTTGATAGTGAACATAATCTCTGAATGTCAAAATTCCCCAAGGATGAAAACATATTAAGTATTTCTATATTTAATAGGGGGATAAAAACAGTTTTTGTTACTAACAGGTCAGATCAAAAGCAGCTAACTTAAAACCTTAGATTATTCAAACTGGGTAGCAAGATTTTTCTTTTTTATAGTAGTAAAAGTACTCTACACCTATCTTCAAATTCCAGCTCCACCACTTATTAATTGTGTCATCTGGGGCAAGTTACCTAACTTCTCAGTACTTTAGTCTCATCTGTAAAATGGGAATAGTACCTACCACAAAACACTGTTGAGATTTAGTCAATGTATGTAAATTGCTTAGAACAATGCCCACAACTTATTAGGCACTATACAAGTGTTTGCCAATATTATTACTCAATTACAATGGCAGTTATTTTGGATGTCATACTATTGGCAAGACCAAAGAAAGAACTTTGAGTCAACAAGTTATACTTCCATAGTAATGACCTTTAAGTTATTAAAATATTTAAGTACTAATCTTAAATTTCACTGGAAAAGCACAGTCACAAGAAAAGGTCTGCCGTATTAAAACATGAATGCAACAGAACCTTTGATACTGAAAAGTTCAAGCAGACATACCTACTGAAAACCATCTAATACTCTTGATTAAAAGACTCAGATGACCACAACTAGTAATACCTAGCCAAATCCTATACAAAGTGATATCTTTACCTTTAGAGCCTTCCAAGAGATGGCGTTGCGATGAAGAGTATGAAGAGTAAAACTAGCAGCACCTGTACTGTTTATGATGAATTTTTTTTTAAATAAAGTTGAATTTATGTATTGAATTCTATCACCAACTACTAACTTCTCTCAGCTTCAACAAGATAAAATTCACGGTGGTAAAATAGCTGCTTATTTAATTTTTTAAAGTTCTATTTAAATCGCTATTTTAGCTATTTTACTATTTGAACAGCTGGTGTTCAGGGTATAAATAATTACACAAGTTAAAAATTGCTCATTTTCACTAATCATGAAAAGGCCCACTGCGATATATTTTCCTCACAACTTTTGTCTCTCAAGTAAAAATGGAAAATACAAGTTTTACCCAAGAGGTACAAGACTATGGGGGACAACAGCAAGGTTTGTATTTCCTAATCCCTCAATTATTTCCACTTTTAGTGTGTTCAACTGAAGTCTATTTTACAACAATCTCTGGGTTTTATTTAAAAAACACACAAACACAGTGCCTTTCCAGTTCCTACTGCCTTCCCACATTTCAAACAAAATTTTAAGTTTCTAGGCCAATTTTCTGGTCCTAACAGTAAAAAAAAAATATATATCGTGGTTTGTCCATATTCTTAGGCACTTAAACCTAAAAAAAAAAAAAAAGACTCCAACCGACTTTTATCAAGCTGTGAAGAAAAAAATAGTTCCACCTCCTACCTCATAACCAGAGCCCATCTGAATGTACTTCCAACCTATTCTCTACCAACTGATTACACTGGGAACTTTTCTCATATAGACTATAATCATACATCTCAAATCTTAACTAAATACACCAAAAAAACTGACAGTCTTGACCTTTAAAACTATCTTTCTGAACCCTAAACTACATTAACTCAAAAGATATTTCTAGAAACATTCCTCATGCTAACTTCCAAAGGTTAACTTCATCTTTGTCAACACGGTTTCTCACACCAAGTATTTTCTTGGCTTTGCCATTCAAACAGAAATGAACTTTATTTGTACTTTCCCAATAAAAGGCTCAAACAATTCCAGTAGTGCAAATGGAACTGGTGATGCTTATGGAAAGTCAGTGTAAGGCTACAGCCAAGATTCTATAATCAAATAAATGGAAAAGCTTTCTATACGGGAAAAAACCAAATCCTATTATTTTCCAAAGTAAATAATGAAAACCTAACCACACAATAGGGCAAAAAGGAAGTTGTCTAAATCCAGAATATCCAAAATTTACTGGATAGTTAAAAAATTATACCCCAATAACAAAAAACAATACTAATTTTTATGTCCATTAGGAATTCTGTCTCCGTATTAACAATATGGCATTAAGATTTTTTAAAGGCACAAGTAATTAATGTAACTGTTTCCATATGGGTTCCAAAAACTAAGACTAGACTTTTTTCTAATCTGAAGTTCTACCATCTAGAAGACCAACTTGGTGACTCTTGAGGATAAGGTAACTTCTCATTAATCTTTTTCCATTGGGAAATTACTGCGCCAAGAACCTACCTTGCCATTCTTTTCAAATATAAGAAAAACAATACTAAATTCAAATTTAAAGAGAGAGAGACCTATTTAACGCTTCAAAAACAAGGGGGAAAAAACTAAATGGAAATGAAGTGTGATGGAAAATAGCAGTGTGCATGGATCACATCTACTAACAGAGATTTCTAAATAAGGGAGGACGCTGACATCAAGCACATTTCAAGTAGACACACAGAGCTGAAGAATTTCCACGGGGAGAAGCACTCATGGTCCTCAGAACATTGGCAATGGCCTTGGAGAAAGCCCCAGAATCCATGGCCACGGGCTATTTCCATAGCGAGACTTCTCAGAAGCATCCTTAGGAGGACACAACAGCTTCTCTGCCTTCGGGGGCTGGGAGGGAGGGGCGCCGAGCACCATCTTTCCTCTCTGGGAGCTGCAGCCTTATGGACAAGCTTCAAACCTGAGCTACTTCCAACTTCCGCGGGGAGGGGCAGCAGGGGAGCGTGGTTCCACCGCTTTCTCTCGCACCAAGCGCGGCAGCTGGGCGGCCGTGGCGGTGAGGGGAGAGGCAGCCGGCGCTGCATGCGTGTTTACGTATCTCAGATGGGTGTGGGAAGAGGAGATAGAAAGGTTCTAATGAAAAGATGGAGGGGGGAGAGAGAGGGGGTTGAGAAGAAGGGGAGGCACCACCTTTCTTTTCTCTGCTCTTCCTGGGGATCTGAAAACTCCTCCTAAGAGGCCTTTCGGGCTCTTCGGGGCCTCTGAGCAGGGCGGCCGCGCCCGCCTCAGAGGAGTCCTGAGGCTGCTCGTGGCTGAAGCTCTGGGCGGCCTCGGCCCCCGCGGTCTCCTCAGGCCCAGCGCCGCCGCCGGGCTCAGCGATGTTGAGGCCGCCGCCGCCGCCGCCATTTTGTGGGGAGGACTCAAGCTCCGGAAGCGCCTGCTTCATCTCGTCGTCTCCGCCGCCGCCACTTTCACAGCTCGCATCCGTCGGCTGCGAGGCCTCCGTCTCCACAGCAGTCGCCATCGCGCCGGCGTAAGGAGCTCTGGGAAGCTTCTGCCCACAAGGTCGACGGGTGTGGGGGGAAGGGGCGGCGGGCCAGCCTCGCCGCCGAACTGCTCTCAGCCCACCCACCCCCTTCCCCCCGTGGTCTCAGGCTGCACTCCGACCCGGCAGCCTCTTGGGGGCCCCGAAGCGGGCACCCCAACTGTGCTGCCCGGCCCTCGGAGCCGCTCCTCGCTCGGGCAGTTCTTCTGCCTTCCCCCGCCACTCAACGTGCGCGCGTCGGGGCCGGGAGGGGGCGGGGCCACCGCGGGCCACTCTACCAATGGGAGTGCGGAACCCGCCTCCGCGAGTGCGGATATACTGCGCCGGGGGGCGGAGTTTTGAGGCGCCCGAGCCCGCCAAAAGGGGCGACTGCCACGCCCGGCGAGGGCCTCGACGCCGCAGCCGTGGCCTGCAGCATGTGTGGGCCCCTGGCGATTCTCGGGTTCCTGGCGATGCCGCGCTGGCGATCCTCGGGTTCCCGGGGATCCCCCGCCGCGCTGCAGGCGAGGGAGACGGGCTTGGCCTTGTCTCCGGATCGCAGGGGTGGCCCATTTGTGGGCAAGAACTTTCCTCAGTGTACGAGTTATCTCGGCCCAAACGGGCTTCAGCGCATGGATGCGGGACGATCTCGGCTTTATGAACTATTTGCATGTGTACAGAGACCTGGAGAGGAAATAAGAGAATGGGCTACGCAGTAATAGCCTAAAAGCGTCCGGCCTCTGCGACCTGCTGTTCTCACCGGATCTTGTATCTTTATGATAGATGACTCGCACCCGGCCTTCTCTTTTATCTCAGAGGGTGTGACCCAGTGTCACAGCGCCAACAAGCACTTTAACCTGAGATCCTCTGATGGTACTTAACAACCTAGTGTTAACAGGATTTGGTTCTGGGGAGTTTGAGAGGAGGAGGCTGTTAACTTTTACCATTTTTCTTTGGTCGCACCCCCCCTCCACGTTTTCCTATATTAAATGTATATTAAAGAAAAAATAAACTTGCGGTTACATTAAAAAATATACAGCAGTGGTCGCTGTCCCATAAAGGGAATAACTTCATAGTGAAGAACCGTTTGCATAGTAATTTCTACCTTGTCAGTATAAACTATCATGGGTTATCGTGAGTACAGCCATTATTTACTGAGTGCTTTCTATGTGCTAGACACTGACTGGACAAGTGATTTACGTGCATTATCTCCATTTAATCTTCACAGCAACAGATATGAGGGAGATACTGTTTTGCACAATTTAAAATAAGCGTTGCAAGACGGGACAAATTATGGTAACAAAACCAAGATTTGAAACCAGGTCTATTTAACTCTCCCAGTAAGTACTTAAGCACTGCACTGACTGCTTCTCTAAGACCTAATTTTCACAGCAGCTGTGCACTTTTTTTCATTTTATGCACGAAGCGACAGAGGGCTGACATTTTGCTGAGGGTCGCCAAGCAGCAGGATCAGGTTTGAGACCCAGATCTCTAATCCCAAACTACCTCCCAAGGAGTTTACAGACCAAATTATTCATAATAAAGCCTCAGGCTTAAAGAGCATTCCCAAGGGCAACACGAAAGTTGGATTCCTTTGTCCTCTAATAAATATTACCACTGTTTAACAGCTGATATTTAAAAAAATTAATCATGAATTGCCAACCTATTGGAATCAATTTAGTAAATCATACGAAAGAGTGTAAATCCATTATTAGTAAATAGTTTAAAAACACATTTTAGGCCAGGCGCAGTGGCTCATGCCTGTAATCCCAGCACTTTGGGAGGCCGAGGCGGGCGGGTCACCTGAGGTCAGGGGTTCCAGATCAGTCTGGCCAACAGTGAAACCCCATCTCTACTAAAAATACAAAAATTAGCCGGGCATGGTAGCACATGCCTGTAATCCCAGCTACTCAGGAGGCTGAGGCATGATAATCACTTGAACCCGGGAGGCGGAGGTTGCACTGACCTGAGATGGCACCATTGCACTCCACCCTGGGCTGAGACTTTGTCTCAAAACATACACACACATTTTAAAATATGTTTAAATGAAAAACTGAGGTCTAGGTTGAGAGAAAAATGCTACATTATTTTAAGTAAATTTTTTTTAATTGGGGGAGGTGCTTTACTTGATTTAAAAAAGAGTACAGAAGATCAGAAATTCACATTGCAGTCCCAAATTGGTAACTCGCTTTTTTGTTGATTCATTGAAGGTATACCTAAAAGCTCATTTTTATCAAATTCAAAACTAAGAACTAATTGCAGCCAGGTGTGGCTCACGTCAAAATCCTACTTTGGGAGGTAGAGGCAAGAGAATCACTTGAGCCCAGGAGTTCAAGACCAGCCTGGGCAATACAGTGAGACCCTGTCTCTATTAAAACAAACAAAACAACTAATTGCATACTAATGCCACCACTCATCCACTCAAGAAAAGGCAACTCTACTTGGAAGCTCCTAGGCTATGCATAAAGCACCACAGGTTGTTAGTAAAGAGTACCTAAAACTAAGGCTAGACAGAATCATTAGCCCTCCACAGAGGTTGAATCTTAAATTTTGTGAAGATAAAAATTGCTTCCCATTCCAAATCAACATTTATTTAAAAAAAAAAAAAAAAAAGTTTAGTGAAATTTGGCTGGGTGTGGTGACTGACACCTGTCATCCCAGCACTTTGGGAGTCAAGGGTGGAGGATCACTTGAGCCTAGGAGTTCAAGACCAGCCTTCACAATATGGTGAGACTCTGTCTCTGTTTTTAAAAACAATAATAATAATCCCAGCACTTTGGGAGGCCGAGGCAGGTGGACTTGAGGTCAGGAGTTTGAGATCAGCCTGGCCACCATGGTAAAACCCTGTCTCTACTAAAAATACAAAAGTTAAGGCCGGGGGCAGTGGCTCACGCTTGTAATCCCAGCACTTTGAGAGGCCGAGGCGGGCAGATCACGAGGTCAGGAGTTCGAGACCAGCCTGGCCAACACAGTGAAACCCCATCTCTACTAAAAATACAAAAATTAGCTGGGCATGGGGGCGGGTACCTGTAATCCCAACTACTCAGGAGGCTGAGGCAGGAGAATCGCTTAAACTCAGGAGGCAGAGGTTGCAGTGAGCTGAGATCGTGCCACTGCACTCCAGCCTGGGCAACAGAGCTAGACTCCATCTCAAAAAAATAAATAAATAATTAGCTGGGCATGGTGGTACATGCCTATAATCCCAGGTACTCAGGAGGCTAAGGCAGGAGAATCACTTGAATCTGGGAGGTGGAGGTTGCAGTGAGCCGAGATTGCGCCACTGCACTCCAGCCTGGGTGACAGAGTGAGACTCTGTCTCAGAAATGTAAAAAAATAAAAATAGGAAAAGACAATGACCCAAGATCATATAGCAAGCTAGTAAAAAGAGTAAACATTTATTGAGTACTTTCTGTGTGTCAGACACTGTTTTTTTGTTTTGTTTTGTTTTTGAGATGGAGTTTCACTCTTGTTGTCTAGCTGGAGTGCAATGGCATGATCTCTGCTCACCGCAACCTCCGCCTCCCGGGTTCAAGTGATTCTCCTGCCTCAGCCTCCCAAGTAGCTGGGATTACAGGCACCTACCACCATGCCCAGTTAATTTTTGTATTTTTAGTAGACACAGGGTTTCTCTGACCATGTTGGTCAGGCTGATCTCAAACTGCCGACCTCAGGTGATCCACCCACTTCGGCCTCCCAAAGTGCTGGGATTACAGGCATAAGCCACTGCGCCCAGCCTAGACACTGTTCTAAGAGTGTTACATGTGTAGTCTCATCAATCCCCAGAGAAGGTACTAATGTTATTTCCATTTACAGATGAAAAAAACTGAGGCAGAGCAGTTAATTAACTTAATGTCATTTAGAGTGTAAGTGGCAAAACCAAGATTCTAACACAGGCAGTGTGCCTCCAAAGCCCCATGCCCTTAATAACCACAATATATTAAACTTCTCTTGAAACAAAGTCCAAAACTCAGTGCATTTTCCACTATGCCATTTCATCTCCCTTCCTCAAACAGTACTTTAAAAGACAGGATATAAATAGCATAACTCAGCAGTAACTATCAATATTACTGATGCATAACCTTTTTACCTAGCAATTCTACTTCTAGAAATGTATATGGTACAGATGTACTCATTCACATTCTAAATATGTATTCAAGGATATTCTTTACAGTGTTGTTTATAATAGCAAAGGATTAGAAATAACTTATCTATCAATGGGGTATGTCCATACAGTGGAATACAGCCATAAAAAGGAATGAGGCACTGATGCATGCTACAACATGAATGAACCTTGAAAACATTATGCTAAGTGAAATAAGCCAGATACAAAAGCAGTATGTTATAGAGTCTGTTAATATGGAAGTTCAAAATAGGAAATTCCACAGAAACAGAAAAATGATTGGTGGTTACCAGGGACCAGAGAGAGTGGGGAATGGGGACTGACTGCTAATGAGTACAGGGTTTCTTTTTGGGGTGATGAAAATATTCTAGAATTGGATAGTGGTGGTAATTCCACAACTTTGTGGATATATTTAAAACCATTGAACTATATACTTTATTATTTATTTGAGATGGAGTCTCACTGTGTCACCCAGACTGGAATGCAGTGGTGCCATCTTGGCTAACTGCAACCTCTGCCTCCTGGGTTCAAGTGATTCTACTGCCTCAACCTCACAAGTAGCTTGGATTACAGGTGCCTGCCACCACACCCAGCTAATTTTTGCATTTTTGGTAGAGATGAGGTTTTGCCATGTTGGCCAGGCTAGTCTCAAACTCCTGACCTCACGTGATCCACCCACCTCGGCCTCCCAAAGTGCTGGGATTACAGGCGTGAGTCACCACATCTGGCTAAACTATATACTTTAAAAAGATGAATTTTATAATATATGAATTATATCTCAAGGTGGTGGGGAGGACTAGGCATTCCTTGAGGTCAGAGACTCCAAGCAGCAGAAACTCTCTCCTGTTGCTGAGTTTGAACAAATAAGCTGCCATGAGTTTTATAGCTGCCAACAACTTGAAGGAATTTGGGAGCAAACCCCTTTTGTAGTTAAGTCTCCAAGTGAGAATGCAGTCCAGCTGCATGATTTCAACCTTGTGAGACTCTGAGCACAGACCCCAGCTAAGCCATGCCTGGACTTCTGACCTGCAGAAACTGCGAGCTAATACAGTTTTGTTCTAAGCCACTAGGTTTGTGGTAAGTTGTTATGCAGTAATAGAAAACTAATACAGAGGTTACAATATGCCTGGCATTTGGCATCTTCTTTTTCTTTTCTTTTTGTTTTTGTTTTGTTTTGTTTTTTCTTGTTTTTTTGAGAGAGGTCTTGCTCTGTCACCTAGGCTGGAGTGCAGTGGCACAATCTCGGCTCACTAAAACCTCCACCTCCCAGGTTCAAGCAATTCTCCTGCCTTGGGCTCCTGAGTAGCTGGGATTACAGGCACATGCCACCAGGCCCAGCTAATTTTTGTATTTTTAGTAGAGACAGGGTTTCACCATGATGGCCAGGCTGGTCTCGAACTCCTGACTCAGGTGATCTGCTCGCCTCGGCCTCCCAAAGTGATAAGATTACAGGCATGAGTCACCGCACCAGGCCAGTGCTTTGTATATTTTAACTCATTTGATTTTCACAACAATGCTATGAGGTAAGTACTCGCATTATTCCTATTTTTCTAATAAAGAAGCTCATAAGGTACTAGTGTTTTTTCAAAAAAAAAAAAAAAGTGGCCAGGTGCAGTGGCTTGCACCTGTAATCCCAGCACTTTGGGAGGCCAAGGCAGGTGGATCACAAGGTCAGCAGTTCAAGACCAGCCTGGCCAACGTGGTGAAACCCCATCTCTACTAAAAATACAAAAATTAGCCAGGCATGGTGGCGCACGCCTGTAATCCCAGCTACTCAGGAGGCTGAGGCAGGAGAATTGCTTGTACCCAGGAGGCAGAGATGGCAGTGAGCCAAGATCAAACCTCTGCACGCCAATCTGGGTGACAGAGCAAGACTCCGTCTAAAAAAAAAAAAACAAAAAAAAAAAAACCAACATGCAGAACAGGATGAATAGTGTGTTAGTATTTATATCAAAAAATGGAAAATACAGTTAAATATATACAAATATTTACATCTATTTGCATAAAACTTTAGTGGAAGGCTACATAAGTAGCTAGCAATATTGTTTGCCTATGGAAAAGGAACAGGGGCTAGAAGGTAGAGATGGGAGAGACTTTTCCCTCTATATCCTTTTATACTTTTCATGTAAAAGACAGGTTAAAAAAAACACATATATAAATATATATATATTCTTTTTTTTTTTTTTTTTGAGACAGGGTCTCACTCTGTCATGTCATGGCTCACTCCAGCCTTGACCTCGTGGGCTCCATTGGTCCTCCTGCTACAGCCTCCAAGGAGCTGGGACTACAGGTATGTACCACCACACCTGGCTAATTTTCTTAGTTTTTGTAGATACTGGGGTCTTCCTATGTTGCCCAGACTGGTCTTGAACTCCTAGGCTCAAGCAATCCTCCTGCCTCAGGATCCCAAAGTGCTAGAATTACAGGTATAAGCCACCGTGCTTGGCCAAAAGATGTGATTTTTGATGCTCACATATATCTTGAGCCTTGTAGGTCACACAGCTAGGAGGCTTTTTGTTTTTTAACATTTCCATTAAAAGACAGTAGTAAAGATAATAAAGTCCAGTCAACAAAAAAGTACCACTAGCATCTAATTCATAGAACTTTAAGGATCTTAGAGATTAATTAGTTTGATTCATTTTATGGATGAAGAAAATATTACAAGGTTACAACTCCATTATCCGTTCAGATGCATTAAAAAATGTGAAATTGTCATTCCTTCCATATATCGATGACTTCCAAGGAGTCATCCTCTTTCCCCAAAGGGCTTGTCTGGTTACTCATTGAGCAAATATTTCTTGGGTGTGTCCTAGGGAAGCCTGAGAAAGACCCACTTAGTTTGGCAAGAAACTGTGTTGAAGTTGATTCATGGTTAGTGACTGGAAGAAAAACTTCCATGCAATGAGGACAAGCAGCAAAAGGGAGAGATTCAATTGAAAATAAGAATATAGTTAGCAACGAACAAGAAGCAAGTATCCTCTCACCAACACAGCTGACTCTGGTAACCACAAACCTCAGCTAAACCCAGAAGTCAAGAGCTGTCACTTAAGTTTTGTTTCATTTCTGAGTGAAATACTTCTAAGACTTTATTACATGCAATGCCATGGATTAATCTCATAGACATAATGTTAAATGAAAGACGTACTGTATGATTCCATTTACATGATGTTCAAGGACAGACAAAAATAATCTATGGTAATAAAAGAATTGTGGTTCCCTTGTGGGGGTGGGGGTGGTAGGTAATTGACTCAAAGGGGACATGAAGGAACTTTCTGGAATGATGGAAATGCTTTGTATTTTGATCTGGGTGGTAGTTATACAGACGGGGCATACACATATAAGTATTCATTGAACTGCATGCTTAGAGTTGCATTTTATTGTATGATGTTATTCTTCAATCAAACAAACAAAAACAAAAATTTCTCATTATTCCAGGGACAAAAATAAGAATTCTTTATGTGGGCCATGGAGCCTTACTGATTCTGACCTTTACCTGCCTTTCCATCTTGCACTTCACTTCCCTAAGCTCCTCCTTGGTGCTTCCTATGTCTGGCACGCTTGCCAAACTCCCTGGCCATGCAATCGACCTCGGCACATGATATTTGCCCTGTATGGGATGTTATTTTTCCCCGTGCCACCCTCTTCTCCAGTTCCAGTAAGCTCCTGCACTTCCTTTGGCTGAAGCTGCACTTCCTTTGGCTGAAACTTCACTTCCTTGTGTGAACTTCCTTCATAATCTACCCCCTTTCTAGGTCGGGTTCCCCATTGGATGCTCTTACAGAATTTTGCTCCTTTTGACTCAGACCATTTACCTCCCAATTTCCTCAATTTGTAATTACTCCCTCATTTGTGGGACTATTTAATTAAATCTGTCTCTCTCACTAGACTCTGTGCCATTCCATGGACTGAGGGTCAATGTCTGGGTTTTGCTTACCGTGCTATCCCCAGGGCTCACCATAGTGCCTGAAACACAGTAGGTGTTTACTAAATATGTTTTTGGGCTGGGCTTTGTGGCTCATGCCTGTAATCTCAGCACTTTGGATCACGAGGTCAGGAGATCCGGGGGTGAAACCCCGTCCCTACTAAAAATACAAAAAAAAAAAAAAAAAAGCCTGGTGTGGTGGCAGGCGCCTGTAGTCCCAGCTACTTGGGAGGCTAAAGCAGGAGAATGGCGTGAACCCGAGAGGCGGAACTTGCAGTGAGCTGAGATCATGCCACTGCACTCCAGCCTGGACGACAGAGCTAGACTCTGTCTCAAAAACTAAATAAATAAATATGTTTTTGACTCCTGAGGATAAAGTGACTATCTGATATTCTCTGGCAGGAAAATTGCTGATGTCTCACATAATGTGATTTGGATTTATCCACATTAAATGTTTACTGGTATATCTTGCTTTAAGCAAACTGAATCCATTATATGGAAATCTGTATTTATCCAAAATATAAATTAGAGTGCATCTGTAAATGCCTGTTACATGATTTATACAAGTTCCAGGTGTTTTTTACTGCATTTGAGAAGATAGATGAGCTTCAATTTGCCAAATTCAAGACTAGTTGAAATCAATAGGATTTGACAATTTGAAGTGATGGTTGTCTTCTATCAGCTGACTGGCCAGTACAGACGTAGTCATAGAGTCATTTACACCACTGCCATTGTCATCTGAACAAAGACCTAGATTTATACTAACTTCACGTTGTGGTTGGTGGAGTTCTGTAAGTAAGAAGGAGGCTGGTGCCAACAATCCAAGTTACACAAAGAGGAAAAAAAAATGCTCAAGAGGAAGTGGTACACTACAAAAGTGCAAACGTAGGTGGAATGTGTGAAAAAAATATTTTTCAAATTAAAAGTGTCTTCGATTCTATGTTTTTATGATAAAAGAGGCCAAAAGAAAGTTGTCTGGAACTTCATATTTTTAAGATAATCCATCTCAGCACTCAATTTGGAAGACAGTGAATAAGTTGGAGGAAAAGAAGTAACAATACAGAGAGAACATGTGAATAACACCTTGCAATTTACCAAATGCTTCACTTATTCTCTCAACCTGCTACCAGGCCCTAAGCTGGGCTTCCAGGTTATAGCTGTAAACAAGTAGATCCATCCTGACCCTATTTGTTTTCTGATGCTTCCATACCCATTGCCTCATTTAATCGTCCCAGCATTGTCAGAAAAACATTGTTACATTTGTCAGATGAGGAAATGGTAACTTAACTGCCTTGCTCAAGGAAACATCACCAATAGGTGATGGAACAGAACTCAGATTTGCCTCCTAAATTTAATTGCAAACCCTTACAACTACCCCAATTCTACTTGCTTGTAGGTCTCTGGGATGGCTACTTTGTTAATCAAGACTCTCAATGGAAATCAAGAAAAATTACAAAGTTACACCACTGGGCACTTTAATCATTCATCTATGTATCATTTCTCTCCCTTGTTTTGTCCTTTTATTTTTCTGAGTGAATAGGAATATTCCCACCAACTCCCTTAAAAACACAAGTTTCTTCACTCATTTCTCATAGCTCCTACAGATTTGTAGATGATTTCTGGGCAGACAGAAGTAATCAAGTCATCCAATTTCTTTGGCTGACCAATAACTAAATTGAGAGCTGCTTCCCTTTTAAATCACATGATTCAGGTTATTGTTTTTATTATTTGGTGCTTCGTAGTACCAGAAAGGTATTCAGACTTAATTTTGGACATTTTCTCCCAGTCCATAAAAGCCTGGCCTGGTAATAAAAAAAATTTTGACATGACCTTCTGCTATATGGTTGGTGCTACAAAATGCTGATTTTAAGAGTAATTAGCAAAAATCCATCAACATATGAAGAGATAAAATATCTTATATTCATACAATGAAATATTATTTGTCCATAAAAAGGAATGAAGAACTGATACATCCTGCAACATGGATGAACCTTGAAAACATTATGCTAAGAAAAAGAAGTCAGTCACAGAATGCTGTATATGGTATGATTCGGTTTATAGGAAATGTCCAGAACAGGGAAATCAATACAGACAGAAATTAGATCAGTGGTTTCCTACGGCTAGGGTAATGAGGGAATTTGGGGAGATAGCTAAAGGGTATAGGCTCTTTTTAAGGTGATGAGAATGTTCTAAAATTAATTGTAGTGATAGTTGCATAATTCTGTGATTATCTTAAAGACAATTGAATTGTATGCTTCAAGTCAGTGAATTTGTGTGGTGCATGAATTATATCAATGAAACTTTTTTTTTTCATGTCTGACGGGTAATGTGCTGACATTTATGAATTACCAAAAGATTTAAAACTGGTTTTTTATTTATTTTAATTTTTTTAATTTATTTAATTTTTTTGAGACAGAGTCTTGCTCTGTAGCCCAGGCTGGCATGATCATAGCTCACTGCAAACTTCAACTCCTAGCCTCAAGTGATCCTCCCACCTCAGCCACCCAAAGTGCTGGGCTTACTTACAGGTGTGAACCACCATGCCCAGCCTAAAACTGTTTTTTGTTTTTTGTTTTTTTTTTTTAAAGGAAGTTGATATAGTGTTCCACTAATAACTTGGGGAAAATTCTTTCTCAAGTATATAATACAGGAAGTTGACAGGCAAGTAGTACTTAAATTTATGTTAATTGTATAGAAAGAACTGAATAAATCATTTCCTGTTTTCTCTCCACCTGCCCCCACCAAAAAAAGAAAAGAAAAAATTCTAAATTTGACCAATACAATAATAGCAAGATAATGCAAATATTACAATGGGATATGGCCTGGGTCAATTAAAGCACCAGCAATTGACATTGGACCCTACACCTTATGCATGTCTATATCCAGCCATGATGTGAATATGTAAAAGTGCTAGCTGTGTCTTTTCCTGACTTGTTTGTTTGTTTTGAGATGGAGTTTCGCTCCTGTTGCCCAGTCTGGAGTGCAATGGTGCCATCTCAGCTCCCTGCAACCTCCACCTCGCGGGTTCAAGCGATTCTCCTGCCTCAGCCCCCAGAGTAACTAGGATTACAGGCATGCGCCACCACACCTGGCTAATTTTGTATTTTTAGTAGAGACAGGGGTTTCTCTGTGTTGGTCAGGCTGGTCTCGAACTCCCGACCTCATATGATCTCACCCGCCTTGGCCTCCCAAAGTGCTGGAATTACGGGCGTGAGCTACCACACCTGGCTGTTTTCCTGATTTTTATATTTTAATGATTTGTATTAGAGTTAATTAATATTAACCCTCTTCAAAAAGAACATTAAACCTAAAGTCCAGTGACTCAGCAACATTAAATATTCCAGATTCTTTTCCCCAAAAAATTCCATTTCAACTCTTTGAAACAAAAAATTAGATAATGGTTTGGCCTTAAATGCCTTCCCCATAATACTCCCAAGTGAAAACAATATTTTTTCCTAATTATTTTTTCATTTAATGTAAAACATTCCTAGTTAAAAGAGATTCTCAAAAATAGAGCTTTACAAAAAATATGAGTTCAAGTTTCAGTACCCTTCCCTCCCCCTACCCCCTGGCCCAGTGGCTCTGAAAAGATAGGCAATTAATTGTTATAAGTTTTTTCCTAAGAAATCTTTGGGGAACCAACCAAGTTTAAATAGGGTAATTGGTAGGTCTATGGTTGCAATTTACATAAATTATAGAAACGTAACACCAGACATTTATCTAATTGAAGAAAATGTGGTGTTCAGTTACTTATCTAGAGGAATTCTACTAGCCGTTTGTGCCATTTGGTGATTAGTCCATTCTCTTGAGAATCTGAGTTGCTCTAGAGACAGAATATATGATAATAATGGTTCAAAAAATCAGTTTTGCTTTACTTAGCAACAACTCAAAATACATATTAAAAATAAAATACTATTCATACACATTTTCTTGATAAAAATAGTATTGAAATAGTATAAATCCGTAATTCCTTTAGAAGATGCTTATCCACATTCCTGTTAGAGATGTTGAGTAGTTAACACTCACCAGATAATGCTCTCCTTCTTTCCTTCCCTCCCTCCTTCCTTCCTTCCTTCCTTCCTTCCTTCCTTCCTTCCTTCCTTCCTTCCTTCCTTCCTTCTTTTCTTTTTTTTGACCGAGTTTCCCTCTTGTCACCCAGGCTGGAGTTCTATGGCGCAATCTCGGCTCACTGCAACCTCCGCCTCTTGGGTTCAAGTGATTCTCCTGCCTCAGCCTCCCAAGGCTGAGACTACAGGTGTGCGCCACCACGCCCAGCTGATTTTTGTATTTTTAGTATAGATGGGGTTTCACTGTGTTGGCCAGGCTGGTCTCGAACTCCTGACCTCAGGTGATCCACCTGCCTCGGCCTCCCAAAGTGCTGGGATTACAGGCGTGAGCCACTGCACCCGGCCAATGCTCTTCTTTCTTTCAGTGCTCAAGAACTCTTCACTCTCTTAATCAATCTGTTATTATAGGTCCTATAGCGCTTTGTTGAATTTCTGTTTACTAGAAATAGAATAAGCAATGTAAGATATTTAATTTTGTCAAAGTTGTTCCAGATCTCTTATACTAAATAAGTATAAAGACACTATATATGTGACACATGTGAGTGTGTGTGTATATATATGTGAGTGTGTGTGTGTGTGTATATATACATTTTTTTTTTTTTTTTTGCCCAGGCTAGAGAGCAGTGGTGAGATCACAGCTCACTACAGCCTTGACGTCTCAGGCTGAGGTGATCCTCCCACCTCAGCCTCCCGAGTAGCTGGGACCACAGGCATGCACCACCACCAGGGCTAATTTGTATTTTTTGTAGAGATGGGATTTTGCCATGTTGCCTAGGCTGGTCTGGAACTCCTGGGTTCAAGTGATCTGCCTACCTTGGCCTCCCAAAGTGCTGGGATTCCAGGTGTGAGCCACCATGCCCAGCCTGATAATAAGCAAAATTCCACTTCCCTAGTGCTACAGACTAAATGTTTATGTCCCACCCAAATTCATATGTTGAAACTCTTAGGACTTCACCATCCTTGATAATTGTCAGATAAAGAAGTAGGACCTTTGGGAGGTAACTAGGTCATGAGGGTGGAGCCCTCATGCATGGGATTAGCGTCTTTATAAAACAGACCTCAGAGAGCCCCTTTACCCCTTCAGCCATGTGAGGACACAGTGGAAAGATGGCTGTCCATGAATGAGGGAGTGGGTCCTCACCAGACACTGCATCTGCCGGTGACTTGATGTCAAACTTCCCACCCTCTAGAACTGTGAGAAATAAGTGTTTGTTGTTTATAAGCCACCAGCATATGGTACTCTGTTATAGCATCCCAAACAGACTAAGACATCTATTTCTTACCTAAAGGTGTTTGAAGTGGGGTCAAATGCAAGTTTTACTTTCTTTTAAATGTAAGAGGCCAGGCGCAGAGGCTTATGCCTGTAATCCCAGCACTTTGGGAGGCCAAGGCAGGCAGATCACAAGGTCAGGAGTTCGAGAAGCCTGACCAACGTGGTGAAATCCCTGTCACTACTAAAAATACAAAAATTAGCTGGAAGTGGTGGTGTGTGCCTGTAATCCCAGCTACCTAGGAGGCTGAGGCAGAAGAATTGGTTGAACCTGGGAGGCAGAGGTTGCAGTGAGCCAAGATCACGCCACTGCACTCCAGCCTGGGCAACAGAGTGAGACTCTGTCTCAAAAAAACAAAAAAAACCCCAAAAGACATAATAGCATACAGTTCTGCCTCAATGCCTCAAGCACCTTTAACCACAGTCTGTCTACAATAACCTAGGACATTCAAAAGACAGGAGAATGCCTCATACCCTCATGCTGAGACACTGATAATTTGGAGTGTACTACATTGACATCACTGGCACCCACTTAGTAAACACCTGCAATTACTTAGCAATCAGTTCTTGAACAATTTGTGTTTGCTAAGAACTGTATCTGGGGCCGGGCGCAGTGGTTCACGCCTATAATCCCAGCACTTTGGGAGGCCAAGATGGGCGGATCACGAGGTCAGGAGATCGAGACCATCCTGGCTAACACGGTGAAAGCCCGTCTCTACTAAAAATACAAAAAAATCAGCCGGGCGTGGTGGCGGGCGCCTATAGTCCCAGTACAGAGGAGGCTGGCAGGAGAATGGCGTAAACCCAGGAGGCAGAGCTTGCAGTGAGTGGAGATCGCGCCACTGCACTCCAGCCTGGGCAACAGAGTGAGACTCCGTCTCAAAAAAAAAAAAAAAAAAAAAAGAACTATATCTGACCCAGGTAATAAAACATAAGACACAGTTCTTGCTTATAAATACACTAGCAGAAGAGATGAAGACTATCTTGTAGAGACTAGCTGAGTCAGTGAATGTCAGAGATGAGGAGGAAGGGAAGTGGCATGAGTGGAATTCCAGGTAGAGAAACAGTGAGGGGAAAAAAGAACAGATACCAATGTGAGAAACAAAAAGGTTTCTGCAGCAGGGAAGCACAGTTGGCTGTTGTGGTATACAGGATGAGGCAGCAAGTGGAGAGGCAGGCTCCTCTGAAGGCTCTAGCTGAATCAGAGAACATATGCCATGTTAAGGGATTTGGATTTAATCCTGATGCAAAATATAAGAAGTTAAGGATTTTAGGTAGAAGCTGACCCAATCAGTCATGCATTTTAGACAGATCATTCTGAGTTTCTTTGTTGTTTTTAACTTTTCATTTCTTTCTCTCTTTCCTTTTTTCTTTCTCTTCCTTTCCTTTCTTTTTCTTTCTTTCCTTCCTTCCTTTCCTTCCTTCTTTCCTTCCTTCTTTCTTTCTTCCTTTCTTTCTTAGGGTCTCACTCTGTCACCCAGGCTGGAGTGCAGTGGCACAATCACAGCTCACTGCAGCCTAAATTTCCAGGGCCCAAGCTATCCTCCTACCTCAGCCCCAAGTAGCTGGGACCACAGGTGTGTGCCACCACACCCAGCTAATTTTCTTATTTTTTGCAGAGACAGGGGCCTACCTGTGTTGTCAGGCTGGTCTCGAACCCCTGGGCTCAAGCAGTCCTCCCAATTTGGTATTCTAAAGTGCTTTATTATAGGTGTGAGCATTGTGGTTCTTGTTATAGAAGGTGAATTTTAGGTGGATTGGAGTCAACAAAACTAGTGAGGACATTGTTGCAAAAATCTAGGAAAGGATGGCTTAGAACTTCTCCATCCTTGGTAGTTGTCAGCCTAGATACAAACTGAGGTTGCACTACAGTGTGAGAGAATTTCATAGAAGAAGGAAAGAAGTAAAGAGATGGGTTTTACTAAAGTATTAGTAATCACAGTTACTAAAGGACGCTGCCATTTTTCCCCCACGCCCCACCACATTCCTTTTTTAAACATGTTAGTAATTTATAATTTTCTGAAAGGACCAAATAATAAACCATAAAATGATGATGCCAGGTGTTTTGTTATGTGTTTTTGTTGTTGTTGTTGTTGTTTTGAGATGGAGTCTCACTCTGTTGCCCAGGCTGGAGTGCAGTGGCTCGATCTTGGCTCACTGAACCTCTGCCTCCCAGGTTCAAGTGATTCTCCTGCCTCAACCTCCCAAGTAGCTGGGATTACAGGCATGCGCCACCATGCCCAGCTAATTTTTTCGTATTTTTAGTAGAGATGGGATTTCACCATGTTGGCGAGGATGGCCTCAATCTCCTGACCTCGTGATCTGCCCACCTCACCTCTCAAGTGCTGGGATTACAGGCGTGAGCCACCGCACCAAGGTGTTTAATTGTTTTTGTTTTTGTTTTGTTTTGTTTTTGAGACACTGTCTCTCAGGCTGGAGTGCAGTGGCAAGATCTAGGCTCACTGAAACCTTTGGCCCCTGGGCTTAAGCAACCCTCCCACTTCAGCCTCCCAGGTAGCTGGAACTACAGGTGCATACCACCGCACCCAGCTAATTTTTGTATTTTCTGTAGAGATGGGGTTTCACTATGTTGCCCAGGTTAATCTTGAACTCCTGAGCTCAAGCGATTCACCCAGCTTGGCCTCCCAAAGTGCTAGAATTACAGGTATTTTAAAAAAGCCAAATAAGGGATATAAACACTTCCAATTCATAATTCAGATGCGGAGGACCTTAAAATAGTTAACAATTTTCTTTTTTTTATTTTTTTATTTTTTTAAAATTTTATTTTATTTTATTTTATTTTTTTTTGAGACGGAGTCTCGCGCTGTCACCCAGGCTGGAGTGCAGTGGCCGGATCTCAGCTCACTGCAAGCTCTGCCTCCCGGGTTCACGCCATTCTCCTGCCTCAGCCTCCCGAGTAGCTGGGACTACAGGCGCCCGCCACCTCGCCCGGCTAGTTTTTTGTATTTTTTAGTAGAGACGGGGTTTCACCGTGTTAACCAGGATGGTCTCGATCTCCCGACCTCGTGATCCGCCCGTCTCGGCCTCCCAAAGTGCTGGGATTACAGGCTTGAGCCACCGCGCCCGGCCTAGTTAACAATTTTCAAGCTAAAAATCACATCACCTATAAAACATTATGAGTGTTTTCCTTATTGAAATGGTTTAGTGGAAGGCCACAGGGCTTGAAATGGAGTGATGGAACACAAACATATAAGAACAGATAAGAAGAGTGAATGGTTGGCTTAGGAAGGTTTTCCCTTTCCATTCCAAGACTAGATGCTGGCAATATCTGGTATGTCAAACTAAGATATGTAACATTTAAAGACACAATGTTGTTTTTATTGTGAAAATAGTTTAAATATGTTTAGAATATAAAATTTGGGCTGGGCATAGTGGCTCACACCAGTAATTCCAGGACTTGGGAGGCCAAGGCGGGCGGATCACCTGAGGTGAGGAGTTCGAGACCAGCCTGGCCAACATGGTGAAACCTTGTCTCTACTAAAAATACAAAATATAGCCAGGCATCATGGCGCATGCCTGTAATCCCTTGAACCCAGGAGGCGGAGGTTGTAGTCAACTGAGATCTTGCCACTGCACTCCACACTGGGCAACAACATGATAGTCTGTCTCAAAAAAAAAAAAAAAATTGTGCCAGACCCTTGCAGAATGCCTGAGACACCTCCATGAAATTCTAACACTGCATACTAAATGCTTTATAATCTTTCTGTTGAAAACCAGACATTCAAGAGCATACAGCTTAATTCCAGCAGAGGGCAGCAAAACTTCACTAAGCAGTTTTCAAAACCCTAGCAGCTTTTCTGTATTACCTAACAGCAGTTAAAAAATATTCCCCAGAAGAGTTCTGTAGTTCCACAACTACAATCTCATAGTAGTTGTGGAATTACAGTATTATCATACTTATATTTAGGCAGGACAGAATTCTTCCCAGAGTTCAAAGACTGTGGAAGGCTCTTAGATGGATAGGACCCGGGGCAATGACAAGAGGGAATAAAGATGAGCCACAATGTCTTAGTGGGGTCATCTGCCTGGTGGTTTTCCAACTCTTTTACAAAGAGTCATGATTTAAGGTACAATGGGATTCTTTTAAAAAATATGTTGTCACTGCAGGTGTGGTGGCCCATGCCTGTAGTCCCAGCCACTGGGGAGGCTGAGGTGGGAGGATCACCTAAGCCCAGGAGTTAAGAGTCCTGCCTGGGCAACATAGTGAGACCGCATTTATAAAAGCATGCATATATATGTATGTGTGTGTGTGTGTATATATATATATACACACATATGTGTATATATATATGTGTGTATTTATGTGTATATACACACATATAAAATATGTGTGTATATATATATAAAATACACACATATTTTATAGTTGTTTAAGCATGTGTATATATATTTATAATAACAGTTACAACATATATATGTTGTAACTATGTGTCTTGAGTCTTCTCATCTGTAAAATTGAGATAATAATTGCACCAGCAGGGTGTGGTGACTCCCACCTGTAATCCTGGCACTTTGGGAGGCTGAGGTGGGTGGATCACAAGGTCAGGAGTTCGAGACCAGCCTGGCCAATATGGTGAAACCCCATCTCTACTAAAAAATAAAAAAAAAAAATAGCTGGGCATGGTGGTGGGCACCTGTAGTCCCAGCTACTCGGGAGGCTGAGGCGGGAGAATTGCTGGAACCTGTGAGGCAGAAGTTGCAGTGAACAGAGATCACAGCACTGCACTCCAGCCTGGGCGACAGAGCGAGACTCCATCTCGGAAATAAAAAAAGAAAATGGCACCTAGGCCAGCACCTGCAGTGGTTCACACCTGCAATCTTAGTGCTTTGGGAGGCCAAAGGGGGAGAATCCTTTGAGGTCAGGAGTTCAAGACCAACCTGGGCAACAAAACAAGACCCTATCTCTACAAAAAAATTAAAAATTAGCTGGGCATGGAGGTGCATGCCTGCAATTCTAGCTACTCGGGAGGCTGAGGCAGGAGGATTCCTTGAGCCCAGGAGTTCAAGGCTAGAGTGAGCTATGATCATGTCACTGCACCACACACTGTATAATAGGGCAAGACCATGTCTCAAAACAAACAAAATAAAATGATTGCACCTACATCTTAAGAGGTTGTTGCACAGATTAAGTGTAATGTAAAATCACTGGAACACTGTTAGCTGTTTTTTAAAAAAAAATTGTAAAATACATAACAGAAAATTTGCCATCTCGACCTTTTTTTTTTCAGACGGAGTCTCACTCTGTCGCCTAGGCTGGAGTGCAGTGGTGCAATCTAGGCTCACTGCAACCTCTGCCTCCCGGGTTCAAGTGATTCTCTGGCTGGCTAATTTTTGTATTTTTCATAGAGGCACGTTCACCATGTTGGCCAGGCTGGTCTCAAACTCCTGAGCTCAGGTGATATGCCCACCTTGGCCTCCCAAAGTGCTGGAATTACAGGCGTGAGCCACTGCACCTGGCCTCAACCATTTTAAGTGTACAGTCTACATAAGCAGAATATATATGGGAGAAAACAAGCATACAGTCCAATAGTGTTAAGCATATTCACACTGTTGTACAAATAATCTATCCTCTTTTCATATTGCAAAACTGAAACTCTATACCAATTAAAGAACAGCTCCCCATTCCCCTCTCCCCGCAGTACTTAGTAACCATCACTCTACTTCCTGTCTTTATAAATTTGACTACTCTAAGTAGCTCATAGAAATGGAATCATATAGTATTTGCCTTTTTGTGATTGGCTTATTTCACTTAGCATAACGTCCTCAAGGTTCATCTATGTTGTATCATATGTCAGGATTTCTTTTTAAGGCTGAATAATATTCCATTGTTTGTATACAGAGCTGTTACATTTTAAAACAGAAATTTAAAAAATGACTTTGAGACTCCTGCTTCCAGTCTTACTGATCCCCCATAAACAACTAGAAAACTGGCCAAAATACTCTAAACAACTATATTCAGAAATCAGACAATAGGCAGTGTAGATCGTAATCCCTAAAAGAAAGGCAACAAGAAGGTAAACCCTAAAACCACACCAGAATTTTGTCTGAAGGCAATTTCGAGGTTGTGGATGCAGGGAGGGGAATGCAAGTGAAGCTGAGCAATCTCTCTAAGATTTGGGGAGCAGAAGGTAACTGAAAGTTGCCAGGCAAAATTCTAGAGAATTGGAAGCTTTGTAGAAAAAGTTTCAGAAGACTGTATAGCAAGTCCCCTTGACCATGCATGTGTGAGGTAAAACCTTCACAGGGCTGAGAAAATAAAGACTGGGAATTGTAAACTGAATAATACTCAGTGTTCAAACTGGGTGAGGAGAAGTGAGAACTTCAATTAGCCAAGGTCCTGAATAACCAATGGAAAGTCTTCAATAATTAACTGAGCCATGTGACAAATATTCAGGGGGATCATGCTTAGATGAAATAATCCTTGAGTAAAGGCTAATCTATATTTGCCACAGCAAAAATTAAAATAGGCCTTGAAAGTATCAAACTAATCTATAATTAGCTTACCTGCCTGCCATAACAAAGTCTGATCTTCTCTTCTCTTCTTTCTCTTCTCTTCTTTCTCTTCTCTTCTTGTTTCCAGCTGTGATTGCACCACTGCAGTATGATGGTGCACTCATGGCCCACTGCAGCCTTGACCTCCTGTGCTCAACTGATCCTCCTGGCCTCCCAAAGTGCTGGGATTATAGGCATAAACCACCATGGCCGGACTAATATTCTTCTTTTTTATCAAGGTGCTCAACAAAAGTAAAAAGGCCTAATATCCTTAAGATAACAACAGCAACAAAATTCAGATGCTCACAATGTCCAGCATCTAATAAAATATTACTAAACACGCCAAGAAGCCAGAAAGTGCTAGCTTATAACCAAGAGAAAATCAATCAATGAAAACAGATAGAAATGATAGGGATGCTGGAACTAGCAGATACAAATATTAAAATAACTATTATAAGAGTGTAAACACAGTTAAGTGAAAATATGAATATCATGAGCAAAGAAATGAAACTACAAAAGAGCAACACATGGAATATCCAAAGATTAAAATATATTATCAAATGAAAATGGAAGTTTCTCTGGAGGTATTGAGATTAGACACTGCTAAAACATAAATCAGTAAACTTAAGAACCTAGCAATATAATCTGTTTTTAAAAATGAAGCACAAATGTTAAAAATATTTTTTAACCAAATGAACAGAGCCTCACTGACTTCTGGAAAAATATGGAGTGGTCTAACATATTCATAATTGGAGTCTCTTAAGGAAGGATAGTACAAAAAAACTATTTTAATAAATATTGGCTTATAGTTTTGCAAATTTTATGGAAATCACAAACTCAGAAACCCAAGAAATTCATTGAATGCCAAGTAGGATAAACATTCTCACACATACAAACCTCACCAAGGCGTGTCATAATTAAAATCACTAAAAACCAATGATTAAGATACAATCTTACATGCAGGCCCCTCTCAACCCCAAATACACATTACATACAGAAGAACAAAGATAATAATTATTCTCAGGCTTCTGGTTAGAAACTGCAAAACATAAGACAATGAAGTAATATCTCTAAAGTGCTGAGAGAAAAAAATTATAGATTAAAACTCTATTTTCAGTGAAAATACTGTTTAAAAATTAAAACAAAATTAAAGATTTTTCAAATAAAAGCTGAGAGGTTTATTGTTAGTATATATCTCCAATATAAAAAATGTTCAAAGAAAGTTCTTCAGACTGAAATAAAATGATACCAAATGGAAACTTTTTTCTGGACAAACGAAATAAGAGTACTAGAAAAGGTAAATACGGCTGGGTGCGGTGGCTCACGCCTGTAATCCCAGCACTTTGGGAGGCCAAGGCGGGCAGATCACCTGAGGTCAGGAGTTTGAGACCAGCCTGACCAACATGGAGAAACCGTGTCTCTACTGAAAATACAAAATTAGCCAGGCATGGTGGTGCATGCCTGTAATCCCAGCCACTCCAGAGGCTGAGGCAGGAGAATTGCTTGAACCTGGGAGGTGGAGGTTGCAGTGAGCCGAGATGGTGCCATTGTACTTCGGCTTCAGCAACAAGAGTGAAACTCCATCTCAAAAAAAAAAAAAAAAAAAAAGAAAAGGTAAATATTTTCACAGATATAACAATTTTTTCTAATTGCTTTATTTCTTTAAAAGAAATATCTCTATCTCTATTATGTGAAAATAATAATAAATTTTGGAGCTTAAAACTTGAGAAGACACATGTGTAACAACACTACCACAGAGAAAGGGGTGAAGGAAATGGAAGTATATTGGTGTAAGATTCTACGTTATACATGAAACGGTATGATATTATTATTATTATTATTGAGATGGAGTCTCACTCTGTCACCCAGGCTGGAGTGCAGTGGTGCCATCTCAGCTCACTGCAATCTCCACCTCCTGGGTTCAAGCAGTTCCCTGCCTCAGCCTCCCAAGTAGCTGGGATTACAGGCGCCTGCCACCACTTCCGGCTAATGTTTGTATTTTCAGTAGAGATGGGGTTTCACCATATTGTCCAGGTTGCTCTTGAACTCTGGACCTCATGATCCACCTGCCTCGGCCTCCCAAAGTGCTGGGATTACTGGCATGAGCCACCGCGCCCAGCCGGTATGATATTATTTGAAGGTAGATGGTGATAATTTAAAGAACAAACACTAAACAAACAAACAAAAAAACAAAAAAGCCCAAAGAGAATAACTACTAAAGGGCAGATTAAGTATTAGAAAATACTTAATCTGGTCAGGTGCAGTGGCTCACGCCTGTAATCCCAGCACTTTGGGAGGCCAAGGCAGGCAGATCACTTGAGGTCAGGTGTTGGAGACCAGCTGGCCAACATGGCGAAATGCTGTCTCTACTAAAAATATAAAAAATAGCCGGGCGCGGTGGCATGTGCCTGTAATCCCAGCTACTTGGGAGGCAGAGGCATGAGAATGACTTGAACCCGGGAGGCTGAGGTTCCCTTGCCACTGTACTCCAGGCTGGGTGACAGAACGAGACTTTGTCTCAAAAAACAAAAAAAAAGTAATTAATCCCAAAAAAGTTGGGAAAGAGAGAAAGTGGAATCTAAAACAAATGGAACATACAGAAAACAACTAACAAGATGGCAGACTTAAAATGAATTATATTATTAATTACATTAAACATAAAGGGTATAAAGTTTCCAAATGAAAGAGACTGTCAGGCTACATTAGGAAAAAAAAAGCAAGAGGCCAGGCGCGGTGGTTCATGCTTGTAATCCCAGCACTTTGGGAGGCTAAAGTGGGCAGATCACAAGATCAGGAGATGGAGACCATCCTGGCCAACATGGTGAAACCCTGTCTCTACTAAAAATACAAAAATTAGGTGGGCCTGGTGGCATGTGCCTGTAATCCCAGCAACTCGGGAGGCTGAGTCAGGAGAATCGCTTGAGCCAGGGAGCCAGAGGTTGCGGTGAGCCGAGATCATGCCACTACACTCCAGCCTGGTGACAGAGCAAGACTCCGTCTCAAAAAAAAAAAAAAAAAAAAAAAAAAAGGCAAGACTCATATACATACTGTCTATATGCTGTCTGCAATAAATCTATTTAAATATATATTAGGCTGGGCGTGGTGGCTCAAGCCTGTAATCCCAGCACTTTGGGAGGCCAAGGCAGACGGATCACTTGAGGTCGGGAGTTCGAGATCAGCCTGGCCAACATGGTAAAACCCCATCTCCACTAAAAATACAAAAAATTAGCTGGGCGTGGTGGCAGGTGCCTGTAATCCCAGCTACTTGGGAGACTGAGGCAGGAGAATTGCTTGAACCCAGGAGATGAAAGTTGCAGTGAGCTGAGATTGGGCCATTGCACTCCAGCCTGGGTGATAGACTGAGACTCTGTCTCAAAATATATATATACACACACATACATACATATGTACACATAGATTAAAATATATAAGATGACAAAATATATACCATGTATGCTACAAGTCAAAAGAAAGCTAGAGTGGTTATGGTAATATAAAGAGACTTTATAATGAGGAATATTACTAGAGCTAAGGGAGAAACATTTCGTAACCATGAAGGGGTAATTTCATCAAGAAGATAAAACAATCCTGAATGTGTTGGTATCCAATAACCTTCAAAATACATATCCCAAAACTGATAGAATTTAAAGGAGTAATAGACACATCCAAACTTACAGTTGGAAATTTTAGTACTTCTTTAATTAATACAAAAAGTAGACAGAAAATCAAGGCCACGTGTGGTGGCTCACACCTGTAATCCCAGCTTTTTGGGAGGCTGAGAAAGGAGTTGGAGAAGTAATTTTCCTGGTTTTTGGCATGATGGGTGATTTTTTATTATATTCTAGACATTTTTCTATTACAATAGGAGAATATTACTTAAATTTTTTTATTTTTTTTTATTTTTATTTTTTTTTTTTTGAGACGGAGTCTCGCTCTGTCACCCAGGCTGGAGTGCAGTGGCCGGATCTCAGCTCACTGCAAGCTCCGCCTCCCGGGTTTACATCATTCTCCTGCCTCAGCCTCCTGAGTAGCTGGGACTACAGGTGCCTGCCACCACACCCGGCTAGTTTTTTTGTATTTTTTTAGTAGAGACGGGGTTTCACCGTGTTAGCCAGGATGGTCTCGATCTCCTGACCTCGTGATCCGCCCGTCTTGGCCTCCCAAAGTGCTGGGATTACAGGCTTGAGCCACCGCGCCCAGCCTACTTAAATCTTTTAACAGGCAGTTACCTTGTTTAGGTTACTGTGCAGGTCCTGGCCTAATTTTATGGGCTGTGGTTCCAATGACAGGTTTTCAGAGCCTTTTCAGTGTAATTTTGGTCTGCTTGGTTTATCTGGGGCTGCTGAGGCTCCCACTGGTCCTTGTTGGTGCTGCTGGAGGGAACAGAGGTTCCCCAGGCTGGACCACCAGGTGTCTCTCAGTTGGGGAGATGAGACTCAGAACCTTGAGGATGAAGATGTCTCTCCGGTTGGATGCTTAGCAGGATCCCCTTTGCTTGTGGGGGCCAACGACTGCTTCCTGGGCCAGGTTCTTGCTGTGATGGGACCTTGCCATCTCTGGGTCGGGAAGAGGAGTCTCAGGCCAACGGGAACAAAGAGGCTTCCTGGGCTGAGCCACTTGTGGCAGGGTCCCTCTTGCACGTACCCACTGGTTATCTTGGTATCTCTCAGTGGGGAAGGAAACTATTTCCCATGGCACTTATTGTTAGCAGGGCTCCCAACCGATCCCCATCTCTGGTGGGGCTGGCCTCACCTGGTGGTGTTGGAAGGCTCCTGTTGGATCTGTGAAAATGAGCCTACCTGGGCTGTCTTCTATTGCTGCTTCAAGAAATGCTGGGTCTGGGTCAGTGTCTTCTGTTGAGTGGGGAGTAAGATACCCTGCCACTGTGTTGTTTCTCTGCTTCCAGGGTCCCAAACCAGTTTACCTTCCTATTCTTAGCCTTCAGAGTTCTTCTTTGGTTGCCTCTTGAATTATTTCTAGGGTTTATAGTTGTGCTTAGCGGAGAGGAACAGGGAGGAAAGAGTCTACATCATCTTATCTGGACCAGAAGTTTGATTTATTTTTAGTTTTTAATTTTTTTTAGAGACACGGCCTCGCTGTGTCACCCAGGCTGGAGTGCAGTGGCATGATCCTAGCTCATCGAAGCCTCAAACTCCTAACCTCAAGTGATTCTACCACCTCAGCATCCTGAATAGCTGAAACTAATAGGCATGCACTACCATGTGTGGCTAATGTATAATTTTATTTTAAGTAGAGATAAGATCTCATAACTTTGCCCAGGCTGGTCTAGAACTCCTAGCTTCAAGTGATCCTCCCACCTCAGCCTCCCAAAGCACTGGGATTATAGCCATGAGTCACCATGCGCAGCCCTGGTTTATATTATTTATTTATTTATTTATTTATTTTTATTTTATTTTCTGAGACGGAGTCTCGCTTTGTTGCCTAGGCTGGAGTGCAATGGCATGATCTTGGCTCACTGCAACTCCCGCATCTCAGGTTCAAGCAATTCTCCTGCCTCAGCCTCCCGAGAAACTGGGACTTACAGGCGCCCACCAACACGCCAGCTAATTTTTTGTATTTTAGTAGAGATGGGGTTTCACCATGTTGCCCAGGCTGATCATGAACTCCTGAGGTCAGGCAATTCACTCTCCTTGGCCTCCCAAAGTGCTGGGGTTACAGGCGTGAGCCACCGAGCCCAGCCTACTTTTACTTAGTTTTAATTGTAGTTAAAAAAAAAAAAAAAAAAAACATAAAAATTAGCCGGGCATAGTGGCACGCGCCTGTAGTCCCAGCTACTCGGGAGGCTGAGGCAGGAGAATCGCTTGAACCCAGGAGGCGGAGGTTGCAGTGAGTTGAGATCACACCACTGCATTCCAGCCTGGGTGATAGTGAGACTGCATCTCAAAATAAATAAGTAAAAATCCCAACATAATATTTACCATCTTAATTGGCTCCAAGTATACAGTAGTGTTAAATATATTAACATTATTGTACAATGAAGTTCCAGAACTTTCTTATTTTGCAAAACTAAAACTCTTATCTCCATTAAACAAAAACTCCTTATGTTCTCCTCTACCCAGCCCCTGGCAACCACTATTCTATTTTGTTTTTATGAATTTTACTACTTTAGATACATCATATAAGTGGAATCATCCAGAGTTTGTCTTTTTATGACTGGCTTATCTCACCTAGCATAATGTCCTCAAGGCTCAACCATGCTGTAGCATGTATCATAATTTCCTTTGTTTTTAAAGCTGACTAATATTCCATTTTATGTATTTACCATAGTTTGTTTATCCATTAATCCATTGATACTTGGGTTGCTTCCACCTCTTGGCCATTGTGAATAATGTTGAAACAAACATGGGTGTGCAAATATCTTTTCAAGATCCTGCTTTCAATTATTTTGGGTGTATACCCAGCATTGGGCTTGCTGAATCACATGGTAATTCTGTTTTTAGTTTTTTGAGGAACTGCCATACTGCTTGCCATAGCAGTGGCACCGTTCTACATCCCCACTGAGGTACAATTTTTCTACATCCTTGCTAACTTATTTTCTGTTTTTTTTTTTTTTACAGTAGCCACTAATGGGTGTGAGATAATATCAATGTGGTTTTTATTTGCATTTCCCTGATGATTAGTGATGTTGAACAATTTTTCTTATGCTATTTGCCATGGTTGGTCTTTTTAACTTTAGATTTATAATAGCTGAGTAGGTGAGTAGTGGTATCTCATTGTGACATTAATTTGCATTAACCTAATGACGAGTAATGTTGAATGTCTTTTCATATGCTTATTTGCCATTCATATATCTTCTTTGGTCAGTGTCTAAATCTTCTGCCCCTTTTAAAATTGGGTTGTTTTCTTATTGTTGAATTTTAATTTTTTTTTTTTTTTTTTTAGATTGAGTCTCACTCTGTCACCCAGCCTGGAGTGCAGTGGTGCGATTTCCACTCACTGCAACCTCTGCCTCCTGGGCTCAAGTGATTCTCCTGTCTCAGCCTCCCGAATAGCTGGGATTATAGGCACTTGCCACCATGCACCGCTAATTTTTGTATTATTAGTAGAGACCGGGTTTCACCATGTTGGCCAGGCTGGTCTCAAACTCCTGATCTCAAATGATCCACTTTCCTCAGCCTCCCAAAGTGCTGGGATTACAGGTGTGAGTCACCACACCTGGCCGAATTTTGAAATTTCTTTATTCTGGATTCAGATTCTCTGTCAGAGATGTGATTTGCAAATATTTTCTACCACTCTGTGGCTTTGTTTTCAGTGTTTTAATCCATATCTTGAAGAACAGAAGTTCTTAATTTTAATGATGTCTCAGTTATCAATTCTTTTCTTTTGTGGATTATGATTTGGGGGTCCCATTTAAGAAATCTTTGCCTAACCCAAGGTCACAAATATTTTCTCCTGATTTCCTCTAGAGGTTATATAGTTTTCGGTTTTACATTTATGTTTATGATCCATTTATTTTTGTATAAGATGTAATGTAAAGGCCTAAATTATTAGGTTTTGTTGCATATAAATATCCAGTTGTTCTAACAATATGTATTGAAACGATTATCCTTTATCACTGAATTCACTTTGTAATCCTGTTGAAAATCAATTGACCATACATGTTTGGTTATATTTCTGGACTCTTATTTGTATCTATTGACAGTCCACCTTTTTTTTTTTTTTTTTTTTTTTTGAGACTGAGTCTTCCTCTGTTGCCCAGGCTGGAGTGCAGTGGTGTGATTTCGGCTTACTGAAACCTCCATCTCCCAGGTTCAAGTGAATCTCCTGCCTCGGCCTCCCAAGCCGCTGGGATTACAGGTGCGCATCAGATCATACCCAACTAATTTTTGTGGTTTTAGTAAAGACAGGGTTTCACCATGTTGGCCAGGCTGGTCTTGAATTCCTGACCTCAGGTGATCCATCCTCCTCGGCCTCCCAAAGTGCTGGGATTACAGGCATGAACCACCGCGCCTGGCCAACTGTCCATCTTTTATTTTATTTTATTTTTTTGAGACGGAGTTTCGCCCTGGTTGCCCAGGCTGGAGTGCAATGGCACAATCTCGGCTCACCACAACCTCCGTGTCCTGGGTTCAAGCAATTCTCCTGTCTCAGCCTCCCGAGTAACTGGGATTACAGGCCTGTGCCACCACACCCGGCTAATTTTGTATTTTTCGTACAGACAAGTTTTCTCCATGTTGGTCAGGCTGGTCTCGAACTCCCGACCTCAGGTGATCTGCCTGCCTCAGCCTCCCAAAGCGCTAGGATTTCAGGCACGAGTCACTGCTCGCAGCCCCAACTGTCCATTTTTATACCAGAATTACACGGTCTTGGCTATTGTGGCATTATAGTGAGCTTTGGGTAAGTCTTTCAACTTTGTTGTTCTTTTTCAGAATTGTTTTGGCTATTCTAGTTCTCTTAGATTTTCATTCCACTTTTAGAATCAGATTGTCAATCTTTACAAAACAGCCCACTTAGATTTAGGTTTGTATTGTGTTAAATCTATGAATTAATTTGAGGGAGAGCTGACATCTTAACAATATTGAGTCTTCCATCTATGAACATGGTGTATCTTTCCATTCTCTTAGGTCTTTTAAGTGTTAATACTTTTTTCTTCAATGTTTTATAATTTTCAGTGTACATTTTGCATATTTTTCTCAAATGTATCTCTAAGTTTTTCATATTTTTGATGCTAAATGGTATTGTTTCAAATTCAAATGTGTCACTGGTCATTGCTATCATATAGAAACATAACGGCTTTTTGTATGTTTATCGTGTATCCTGCAAACTTGCTAAACTTATTCACTAGTTTTGGTTGCTTTTTGGTATATCCATAAAATTTTCTACCTAATCATGTTACCTGTAAATTAAGACAGTTTTACCTTTCCTTTTACAATTGGGATGCCTTTTATTTATTTATTTTTATGTAATACCCTATTTAGGATCTCCAGTACAATGTTGAATAAAAGTGGTAAGAATGAACATCCTTTTTTTGTTTCCAATCTTAGGGGGAAAGCAGTTTTTCTGTAATGTGGGGTTAGTCATAGTTTGTTATAGATATCCTTTATCAGCGTCAAAACATTTCCCTGTATTCCTAGTTTGCTGAAGATTATTTTTTAAATCAGTATGCTGAATTTTGTTAAATGCATTTTTCTGCATCTTTTTTTTTTTTACTTTGGTAATTTGCATTGACTAATTTTCGAATGTTAAAGCAACTATTTGCCATCATTTTCTTTGCTTCAAGGATTTTTTTTTTTTTTTTTTTTTTGAGTCGGTGTCTCACTCTGTCACCCAGGTTGGAGTGCAATGGTGCAATCTGGGCTCACTGCAACGTCCACCTCCCGGGTTCAAGTAATTCTCCTGCCTTAGCCTCCAGAGTAGCTGGGATTACAGGTGCCCGCCCCCACACCTGGCTAATTTTTGTATTTTTAGTAGAGACGGGGTTTTACCATGTTGTCCAGGCTGATCTCTTTGGTCAGGCTGGTCTGAAACTCCTGACCTCGTGATCCACCCGCCTTGGCTTCCCAAAGTGTTGGGATTACAGGTGTGAGCCCCTGCACCCTTTAGTATTCTTGTAATGCTGGTATTTTGGTAATAAATTCAGCTTTTTTATGTTTGAAAGTCTTTGTCTTCATTTTGGAAATATATTTTCATTGTGTACAGAATTCTAGGTTGAGCTATTTATTGTTCTTTCAGTTTTTTTTTTCTTTTTGTTTTTTTAAGACGGCGTCTCACTCTGTCACCCAGGCTGGAGTGCAGTGGCGTGATCTCTGCTCAGTGCAAGCTCCACCTTCTGGTTCATGACATTCTCCTGGCCTCAGCCTCCCAAGTAGCTGAGAATACAGGCGCCTGCCACCACGTCCGGCTAATTTTTTTGTATTTTTAGTAGAGACGGGGTTAGCCAGGCTGGTCTCGATCTCCTGACCTTGTGATCCGCCCGCCTCGACCTCCCAAAGTGCTGGGATTGTGTCCGGAATTGGTGGGTTCTTGGTCTAACCTCAAGAATGAAGCCGCGGACCCTCACAGTGAGTGTTAACAGTTCTTAAAGATGGTGTGTCCGGAGTTTGTTCCTTCAGAGGTTTGAGATGTGTCTGGAGCTTCTTCCTTCTGGTGGGTTCATGGTCTTGCTGACAGGAGTGAAGCTGCAGACCTTTGCCGTTGAGTGTTACAGCTCTTAAAGGCAGCATGGACCCTAAGAGTGAGCAGCAGCAAGATTTATTGTAAAAAGCAAAAGAATAAAGCTTCCACGATAGTGAAGGTGAACCAAGGTCGTGGCTGCTGGCTGGCTAGTCAGCCTGCTTTTATTCCCTTATCGGACCCCACCCACATCCTGCTGATTGGTCCATTTTGACAGACTGCTGATTGGTGTATTTACAAGCCCTGAGCTAGACACAGAGTGTTAGACAGAAAAGTTCTCCAAGTCGCCACTAGGTTAGCTAGATACAGAGTACTGATTGGTGTATTTACAAACCTTGAGCTAGACACAGGGTACTGATTGGTGTATTTACAAACCTTGTCTACAAACCCTGAGCTAGACACACAGTGCTGATTGGTGTGTTTAGGATCCCTTAGCTAGATATAAAGGTTCTCCAAGTCCCCACTAGACTCAGGAGCCCAGCTGGCTTCACCTAGTGGATCCCGCACTGGGGCTGCAGGCGGAGCTGCCCCCAGTCCTGAGCCATGTGCCTGCACTCCTCAGCCCTTGGAGGGTTGATGCGACTGGGCATCAGGAAGCAGGGGGTAACGCTCATCAGGGAGACTCAGGCTGCGCAGGAGCCCAAGGTGGGGACAGGAGGCCTCGGGCATGGCGGGCTGCAGGTTCCAAGCCCTGCCCTGTGGGGAGGCGGCTTAGGCCCCATGAGAATTCCAGGGAGGTGCATGTGGGCCGGCAGTGCTGGGGGACCCAGCGCAACATCTGCAGTTACTGGCCCAGGTGCTACGCCCCTCACTGCCTTTGGCCGGTGGTGCCGGCTGGCCATCCCGAGTGCGGAGCCGGCGCCCGCACCCCCCAGAACTCGTGCTGGACTGGGAGCCGCTGCCGGCAGCCCCGGTTCCGGCTCACGCCTCTCCCTCCACACCACCCCACAAGCAGAGGGAGCTGGCTCTGGCCTCGGCCAGTCCAGAGAGGGGCTCCCACAGTGCAGTGGCGGGCTGAAGGGCTCCTCACGTGCCGCCAGAGTGGACACGGAGGCCGAGGAGGTGCTGAGAGCGAGGGCTGCTAGCACATTGTCACTTCTCAGGATTACAGGCATGAACCACCGCACCCGGCCATCTCTCAGTATTTAAAGATACTGCTCACTGTCTTCTTGCTTGCCTTGTTTCCAATGAGAATTCTTCTGTAATCCTTATCTTTGTTCCTCTGTATGTAACATGTTTTCCTCCTCTGGCTGCTTTGTAAGATTTTTCTCTTTATCACTGGTATTGAGAAACTTGACTATAAATGTCTTGTATTTTTCTTCTGCCTCTTGTGCTTGAGGGTTCATTAAGCTTCTTGGATCTGTGAGTTTATAGTTTTCATCAAGTTTGGAGAAATTTTGGCTTTATTTCAATTTTTGTTTCCTACCTCTCTCCATCTCTTCAGAGATTCCAACTACATACATATTAGGGCACTGAAAGTTATCTCATGGCTCTCTGATGCTCTTTTCATTTTAAAATTCTCTTTTCTCTATGTTTCACGTTCAATAATTTATATTGCTGTCTTTTTCACTAGTATTTTCTTCTGCAATGTCCTCTTAATCCCCTCCAGTTTTTTTTTTTTTTTTTTTTTTTTTTTTGAGACAGTGTCTCACTCTGTTGGCCAGGCTGGAGTGCAGTAGCACGATCTTGGCTCACTGCAACCTCCGTCTCCCAGGCTCAAGCAATTCTCCTGCCTCAGCCTTCCGAGTAGCTGGGATTATAGGCGTGTGCTACCATGCCCGGCTAAGTTTTGTATTTTTAGTAGAGACAGGGTTTCACCATGTTGGCCAGGCTTGTCTCAAACTCCTGACCTCAGGTAATCTGCCTGCCTCGGCCTCCCAAAGTCTTGGAATTACAGGCTTGAGTCACCGCGCCTGGCCATGTTTTTCATCTCATTGATGGTAATTTTCATCTGTAGAAATCATATTTTGGTCTTTTTTCATCTCTTTCATGTTTCTGCTTAACATTAAAAATATGGAATACAGCTGTAACAACTGTTTTAACATCCTTGTTTGCTAATTCTAACATTTCTGTCAGGTATAAGTCAGTTTGGATTGGTTTTTATGTTTTTCTCCTATGGGTTGTATTTTCCTGCTTTGCATGTCTTGTAGTCTTTGATTAGATGGCAGGCACTGTGAGTTTTACCCTATTCAGTGCTGGATAATTTTGTATTCCCATAAATGTTGTTGAGCTTTGCTCCAGGATGCAGTTAGGTTACTTGGAAACAATTTGATACTATTTGGTCTTTAAGATTTATTAGGTTGGACCAGAGCAGTGTTTACTCTAGGACTAATTATTCTCCACTACTGAAACTAGACCCTTCTGAGTACTTTACCCAATGTCCTGTGAATTATGATATTCTTCTAGTCTGGTTTGTGAGAATAGGCACTATTCCAAGCACTATGTGTGTTCTAATTTTTTTAGGGTATTTCCCCTCAGCCTTGGGTATTTTCTTCACATGTATGCACTTTTCAATGCTCTGCTTAATACGTGAGGGGGACTCTCTACAGATCTCTGAGGTTGTCTCTCCATGGAGTGCTCTCCTCTTTGTTCTGTAAACTGTAGCTGCCTTGGTCTCCCTAAGCTCTCAGTTCCAACACTTCCACTCAGAAAGTTCACTGGACTCTACCTGGGATCCCCCTCTGATATACTTTGGATGTTTGTCCCTTCCAAATCTCATGTTGAACTATAATCCCCAATGTTGGAGGTGGGGCCTAGTGGGAGGTGTTTGAACCATGAGAGCAGATTCCTCATGAATGTCTTAGTGTCCTCCTGACAGTGATGAGTTATCTGAGTTCACACAAGATCTGGTTGTTTAAGAGTCTGGAACTTCCTTCTTGCTCTCTCACTCTCTCTCGACATCTGACACGCTGGCTGCCCTTCACCTTCTGTCATGATTGGAAGCTTCTTGAGGCCCTTACCAGAAGCAGAGGCCAGCACTATGCTTCATGTACAGCCTGCAGAACCATGAGTCAAATAAACTTTTCTTCATAAATTAACCAGGCTAGGTATTCCTTTATAGCAATGCAAATGGACACCCTCCCTGTGCTGTGTCCTGAAATCCCTTTCAAGACTGTAAGTTGGAGCAATTGCAGGGCTCACCTCATTTAAATCTCTCTTCTCTTAGGGTCACTGTCCTTCATTGCCTGATGTCCAGTGTCTTCAAAGCTATAGCTTTATAGGTTTTTTCATCTTTTTGTTTTTATTTCAGTTGCAAGGGCAAATCTGGTCCCCGTTACTACGTCATGGCTATAACTAATTACTTTTTTTTTTTTTTTTGAGATGGAGTCTTGCTGTGTTGCCCAGGCTGGAGTGTGGAGGTGCAGTCTTGGCTCTATGCAACCTTCGCCTCCCAGGTTCAAGAGATCCTCATGCTTCAGCCTCCCAAGTAGCTGGGACTATAGGCATGCACCATCATGCCCAGCTAATTTTTGTATTTTTAGTAGAGACGGGGTTTCACTATATTGGCCAGGCTGGTCTTAAAACTCCTGACCTCAGGTGATCCGCCCGCCTTGGCCTCCTGAAGTGCTGAGATTACAGGCATGAGTCACTGTGGCTGGCCTTTTTTTTTTTTTTTTTTTTTTTTTTAAAGACAGTGTCTTGCTCTGTCACCCAGGCTGCAAGTAAAGTGGCTCGATTTTGGCTAACTGCAAGCTCTGCCTCTTGGGCTCAAGTGATCCTCCCACAGTGCTGGGATTACAGGCATGAGCCACCATGCCCGACCTAGAACTAATTACTTTTAAAGAGGTTTAAATAATAAGGGCCGGGCGTGGCTCACGCCTGTAATCTCAGCACTTTGGGAGGCCGAGGCGGGCGGATCACGAGGTCAGGAGATCAAGACCATCCTGCCTCACACGGTGAAACCCCGTCTCTAATACAAAAAATTAGTCTGGCGTGGTGGCGGGCGCCTGTAGTCCCAGCTACTCGGGAGGCTGAGGCAGGAGAATGGCATGAACTCGGGAGGCAGAGCTTACAGTGAGCCGAGATCGCGCCACTGCACTCCAGCCTGGGCGAAAGAACGAGACTCTGTCTCAAAAGAAAAAAAAAAGAGTAAATAAAATAAATAAATAATAAGAAAAGCCTCACCCGGGCGCGGTGGCTCACGCTTGTAATCCCAGCACTTTCAGAGGACAAGGCAGGTGGATCACGAGGTCAGGAGATCGAGACCATCCTGGCTAACACAGTGAAACCCCGTCTCTACTAAAAATACAAAAAATTAGCCTGGTGTGGTGGCGGGCCTGTAGTCCCAGCTACTCGGGAGGCTGAGGCAGGAGAATGGCATGAACCCGGGAGGCAGAGCTTGCAGTGAGCTGAGATCGTGCCACTGCACTCCAGCCTGGGCAACAGAGCGAGACTCTGTCTCAAAAAATAAAAATAAAAAAGCCTGTCCTATTTTCCGACATAGTTGCATGTTTAGTGCTCTTCATTCTGTTGTTTGGATCCACATGTCCATAGAGTATCATTCTGTTTCTGTTCAAAGAAAGTCCATTGAACATTTCTTGTATTGGAGGTCTGCTGGAATTCTTTCAGCTTTCATATGCCTGAAAAAGTGTTTTGCCTTTGTTTTTGAAATACGCTTTCATTTATCTTCCCAGAAAACAATCCATCATGATAGCCAAAAATAGAAACACAAAACCGATCTTTGATGATTCCAAAGATCTGTTTATCCTTGGACCACAACATATGAAAATGGAAAGCAAATGGTGGAATAACATAAATGACAATAGTAGACATATATAATGTTTACTATATCAGGAAGCAGTATCTATTAGAGGCTCAGCAGCATATTCAAATATAATGTTCAAATTAGGAGGTTTTAATAAAGGGACAATACACAAAGTTTGGGCAGTGTGTAGGGACAATACAATATCCTGGGGCTAGTGACAGTGGGGTTGTTACTATACTAGGCTAGAAGGGTTACAGGAATTCAGAAAGGACTCCTTGAGAGAAGCTGTGACCTGATGATAAGAGATGCAACCAGCCCAAGGCAATCCTTCGGGTGGGAGCTGGGGGAATGAATACACTAAACTCACTCTTCTCCCTCTCACTGATACCATGAGAGGATTTTCACTGGGCCAAACCAAACCAGAAATGTCAGGCAGGAGAGCCCATGATGAAGTACACACAGAAGAGTGAATCAGGGTGCATAGTGGATTTGGAGAAGTAAACAAAACTATCTGGCATAGCACCATTCTAAGTACTTTTTTTTGTTGAGACGGAGTCTTGTGTTGCCAGGCTGGAGTGCAGTGGCGCGATCTCGGCTCACCGCAACCTCCACCTCCCAGGTTCAAGCGATTCTCCTGCCTCAGCCTCCTAAGTAGCTGGGACTACGTGCGCCCAGCTAATTTTTTGTATTTTAAGTAGAAACGGAGTTTCACCACATCAGCCAGGATGGTCTCAATCTCTTGACCTCTTGATCTGCCCGCCTCGGCCTCCCAAAGTGCTGGGATTAGAGGCGTGAGCCACTGCGCCTGGCCCATTCTAAGTACTTTGGATGTATTGGCACATTGAATCCTCCCCCAAATCGTATTACTTACCATTATTACCCCCAGATAAACAATGAAAGATGAAGGAAAATTCAACTGAACTGTGACATCTTCTGAGAGTTCAGAGAAGACACTGCCTTCGTTACATAAAAATAGGGGTGCTTTAAGTATAGAAAGAGTGATAGAAGAGGCCGGGCGCGGTGGCTCAAGCCTGTAATCCCAGCACTTTGGGAGGCCGAGACGGCCGGATCACGAGGTCAGGAGATCGAGACCATCCTGGCTAACCCGGTGAAACTCTGTCTCTACTAAAAAAAAATACAAAAAACTAGCCGGGCGAGGTGGCGGGTGCCTGTAGTCCCAGCTACTCGGGAGGCTGAGGCAGGAGAATGGCGTGAACCCAGGAGGCGGAGCTTGCAGTGAGCTGAGATCCGGCCACTGCACTCCAGCCTGGGCGACAGAGCGAGACTCCGTCTCAAAAAAAAAAAAAAAGAGTGATAGAAGAAAAAACTTTTAGTAAAAAAAAAAAACTGTGATGGCAACCCTCTCCTCAAATTAATAGAAGGATCTGAAGATAAAGGTGAGGAAATCTCCTTGAGAGCTGAACAAAATATAAATAAATAAAAAGTAGGCCGGGCGCGGTGGCTCAAGCCTGTAATCCCAGCACTTTGGGAGGCCGAGATGGGCGGATCACGAGGTCAGGAGATCGAGACCATCCTGGTTAACATGGTGAAACCCCGTCTCTACTAAAACAAAAAATACAAAAAATTAGCCGGGCGAGGTGGCGGATGCCTGTAGTCCCAGCTACTCGGGAGGCTGAGGCAGGAGAATGGCGTGAACCCGGGAGGCGGAGCTTGCAGTGAGCTGAGATCCGGCCACTGCACTCCAGCCTGGGTGACAGCGCGAGACTCCATCTCAAAAAAAAAAAAAATAAAATAAAATAAAATAAATAAATAAATAAAAAGTAAGAATAAAGAGATTAAGAATATTTGAAAATCAATCCAGAAGTTAAGGCATCAAATCCAGAAGGTTCATCTCTCTTTCTGGAATTCCTGAAAGAGAAAATAGAAAATTGTGGGAATGAAAATATATAAGAAAAAAAAAATACAAGAAAAAATTCCAAATTATCTGGATTGAAAAGTATCCCCAGGTATACAGTACAATGAATGAAAAATACTCAGGCCAAGGCCACACTTTTGAGAAATTTCATATGTACCATTTTTATTTATTTATTTTTAATTTTTTTTGAGACTCATTGTGTTACCCAGGCTGGAATGCAGTGGCACAATCTGTGCTCACTGCAACCTCCACCTCCCAGGTTCAAGTGATTCTCGTGTCTCAGTCTCCTGAGTAGCTGGGATTACAGGCACGTGCCACCAGGATAGGCTAATTTCCATATTTTTAGTAGAGATGTGGTTTTACCATTTTGGCCAAACTGGTATTCAACTCCTGGTCTCAAGTGATCTGCCCTCCTCGGCCTCCCAAAGTGCTGGGATTACAGGCATAAGGCACCACGCCTGGGCAACATGTACAAATTTAAAAGTGATTATTAAATAACAGTGAAAACTACTAGCTCTTAGTATTTTTTAAAACAGTGATTTCACATACAGTCTCACTTTTAAATGGGCTCAAGGGGTCCAGTGTCCCTGGCAACAGAGAATAAAACACTTGCAGAATGTCATTTTCAAACCTTTCACAGATGAGAGCACAGTTCATTAATACCTAGGTATGTTTGCATGTGGACAAGCTTTGAAATGCATGTCCAGTTTCCTAGGCTAAGTGATTGGCTCTTAAAGATACAGTGCATGACTTCTAATTCCTTGTTATTCCCTCAGGTCAACTGAAAACTGCTTTGACTAGGTAGGTTTGTGCAGCTGACTGATACATGAACCAAATCTGGAGAAAGGAGATATGATGGCATGAGCATTTTTTTTCTCTCCAACTTGTTTCCCTCAGCACCTTTGAGGTACAGTGAATACGGTCACCTTTTCTCACTGTGTGCTCATGTGGACAAGGTTTTACATTTTGATGATCGTCAGATTTCTATTGGTAGGTTTGGGCTTGGGGAACCCTCTTCCCTTCCAATAGTGTAGTTCTAGAATTCTGTTAATAAACAAGTTAGTGTGAATTAATTGAATCAACTGCGTCAATAAGGTGGGGGGGGGGCGGTATTTAGTGTCTGTCTCCTCAATGCCAAGGGGAGCCAGGTGAGGGAAACTGACTTGAGTGAAACTGGCCAGTCTCTTCACCAAATCTTTAAGAGTCCTCAGGCTTTAGGAGAATTAGTAAAAAATGGACATGCACAGAATGTAAATGGAAAGTCAAACAGCCTCTTCACCAAGATGGTGGGTTGCAGTTTCCTGCAGCCACACAGTCTTCGTTGAAACAGGGCTGTGGTTATGAAGAGCTATGCGTTCTTAGCTGCTGCAGATTGTGCTGGGAATGGAAACTAAAGCAGTGGCGGTGACCACAACCCAGAAGCTGAAACCATGCTCTAATTTTACAGAAAATTGCTAGTTCTGGCTCTGTTCATTGCTTATGGGTTTTCATTTAGACTGCAAAGATTACATCTAGTAGATTGCAAGGATTACATCTAGTTGTGTGTGAAATAACATCTTGAAAATTGACTGAAGAAAAAACATTTAGCCCTCACTCATTTGTACTAACCCACAAAACGTCAGTACAAACATTTTCTAATATAAGATACATCCTTTAGCATTGACAGTCAGTACAATTATAGGAGTAAAAAACGGAGGGAATAGCCAAAGCAGCAGTGAGAAAAGAGGACAGACAAAAGAGGAGGAGGAAGAAAAAAATTAGGAGAAGCGAGTTTGCATTTGGGAAAAAATTTGGACTTACATTTATTTATGTGAATATCTTGCCAAATTTGGGAAGTAACAGTATGTTAAAGAAAATGGTGAGAGCTTATTGTAAAGATAAGACTACCTACCAGCCTTATTGGGCCCATGTGCTATTGAGAATTGGCTACTAACAGCTTAAAAATGTTTAGCCTTTTCATCTAAAAAAAAACCCCACTAATTGTGGGAAAGAGTACTAATCTTTTTTTTTTTTTTTTTTTGAGACAGGTTCTCACTCTGTCACCCAGGCTGGAGTGCAACAGTGTGATCACAGCTCACTGCAACCTCTGCCTCCTGGGCTTAAGGGATCCTCCCGACTCAAGTCTCCTGAGTAGCTGGGACTATAGGCACATGCCACCACGCCTGGCTAATTTTTGTGTTTTTGTAGAGATGAGGTCTTGCCATGTTGCCTAGGCTGGTCTTGAACTCCTGGACTCAAGCAATTCACCTGGCTTGGCCTCCCAAACTGCTAGGATTAGAGGTGTAGCCACTGCGTTCAGTCTAGAAAGAGTACTAATCATTTTAATTAAAGTAGACTGAAATTCCAGTAAGAATTTCAAAGTGAAATTGGCCTTTTATTTAGCCTCAAGTTCCTCAACAGTTACCTATATTAGCAGTGAGATTCAACATTTCTTTTCTGTAACACCTATGACTTATCACTTCACTTTATACATAGTATGGATTCCAGATAGAGTTATTAAAAGTGAACACATAAGTGAATGAAAAGAGAATGCTTGAGAAAATAGATTTTAGAATTATGAGTTATTGTACAGATTCAGTGGATTATGCCTGTAATCCCAACACTTTAGGAGGTTGTGGCAGAAGGATCACTTGAGGCCAGGGGGTTCAGGACCAGCCTGGGCAACGTAGTAAGACTTCAATCTTTACAAAAAATTTAAAAATTAGCCAGATGTGGTGATGTGCACCTGTAATCCCAGTTACTTGGGAGGCTGAGGTAGGATTGCGTAAGCCCAGGAATTTGAGGTTGCAGTGAGCTATGATCATACCACCACACTCCAGCCTGGGTAACAGAGTGAGACCCTGTTTCAAAAGAAAGAAAGAAAAAAAAACGAGTTCTGTGAAAGTTTTGATAGATCAAAGACAAGCATTTATATCAATCTGCACCCTATTTTAAAGTTTGTATTCAGGAACCACAAACAAAAATTTCAGAAAGAACCTCCCCAGAACACAGCTGAAACCTGTATTTTGTTTGTAGGACAAACACTGTACACATGGAGGATGACTTAATAATGTAATTTATTTGAAATATTTCCAGAAAAGTTTAAGGCCATTATACAAAAACATTCATTTCATCAAAACATTCATTGACTTTCTTCCCATAGGCCAACACTTGACAAACCTCTTTTCCCAACACACTGGCTGATGGCTCCTAAAAGTGGCTGATGGCTCCTACAAAGAATCATTCATTCTTTTCCTCACCATTAAAAGGCTGTTCTTGGCTTTCCTCTGCTTCTGTCTGCAGCAGGTTCACTTGCTGTATCAATAACAACTTGAGAAACAAAGCAGTTTTAAATAAACTTGTAATAGAAAAAATTCACCATGTTTAAGATCTATAAATACAGAAATATGTTTTATAGGGTAAAATTGACCACAATATCCTTGTTTTTAAAAAATAAAGTATATACCTTGTTTTTATATTGATATATCCTGTCACACAGCTTCTTTGAATGCACATGATATATGTACATAATAAAATGACATCAATGCACTTACTTTCTTTTCTGTAAACTTGAAAGACAGAAGATTAAAGAAAAACTTTTTGGCAATAATTTAGAATAATTACCACTAGTGCTGGTGTGGGTATAATTTTGCACAGGTCATCCTTAATATTTACACTTGCAGGGAGCTCTTCTAGGTACTTCGCTTTTTTTAAGGTCTGCACTTTACCCTGCACTGTAAATCAAGGCTGGACAAAGAGGTTACTAATCTGGCTAGCTGATCCTAATTCATCAGAGTTAATGAAATTGGCCTCTGGAGAACATAATTACAATTCTGATTATAGCACAGAACCAGAGATGGCAAACTGATAACCCAAAAGCAGAGCAGGAAAGCCCAAGGCTCTGGCCTTTCTCAGCCTTGCTTTTCTCTCAGTGGCTCCCACACAAGGTTCTGACGAAGTGCTTTTCATTCCAACTTCTTCCTCTCCTGTGTTTCTATAAACAGTGTCATCGATAGAGTCATGGTCTCTCTTCCTTGTTGCTTCATTCATTCTCTAAAATATGAGTAGGCCTAGGCAGATGAAACACAATGAAGACAGGGCCTTCTTGTTATCCTGGAAGGCTTTCCTAGGCCACTTGGGTTCTATTCTGATGTTTTAGGCTAGCAACCAACTATGAGAGACACCTCCTGGTGCCATGTGCATTTCAGTTAAAGATTCAGAGCTGGCAGCTGCTTTTGTCCTGGCCCTTTTTAAGGTCAGCCTCTATTTTATGTCCTAATACATTCTTGCATCAAACTTGCAATGGATGAAGTTGCAAGGTTCAGACAGTGCGTCCTCCTTTGCAAAATTAAGCCTTCAGAATCTCCAGGGATGTTTTCAAGCTTTCTAGTTGAATAAAATCAAACCAAGTTCACTTCATGAGTTGGTCTTTCCTGATTCTCTCTCTAATACCATCCCGATACACAGGTGACTTCCTCATGCCCTATTTACAAGGCCCTCTAAATTCTGTGCCTTCAGCTACCACATCTAAGAGCTGGGAAAGTGCTACAGAAGCACAAGAGGAAGGACTCTTCAAGCAATCTATGTAAAACAGTAGTTTCGAGATTCTTTTTCTATTTTTTTTTAAATCCAGCAGGACAATTGAAAGTAACTTGTTTGAGTACCTCTCCATCCATCCAGACACTTGTGAAATACAACACAGGGTAATAGTTGCCACAGATTCCAGCTTACACAGACAGATTGGCAGTTACAGTACTAGGGACAAAGGTACAGATACAAGAGACTGGGTCAACATGTATATTTTCACAAAAGTATGAAAAAGTGCTTCTCCAAACCGTTCCATCTGCGGAATGCAAATACTGTACAGGTAAGACGCAGGCCTGCTTTCCGAAATGCGCATGCTTCTGTCAGACGTTGCTTTCACCATGCCTGCTGTTCCCACAGGAAGAGTCTGTCTGTTCCATGTGCTCACAGTCGAGGCTGACCTCACTTGTGTCCATACTACAGTCTGACTCACTGTCCGATTGGTCCATCTGTTCAAGTTTTGTTTCTCCCTGTAGCTCTCTGCTCCCAGTGGTGGGATTTAGGAATGATCCCTCGGAGTCAAGCACCCCAGCTTGCCCGGCAGCACATAAAACTGTTTCTTTGGCTTGACGAATACAATTAAGCCACTGCTGTTTGTTGAAGGTGTCATTGGCTTGTAGCGAGTGGGTCTGACTTTGGGATCCATTTTTGAAACTGACTCTGAAGAAGTTTTTAACTAGAAGGGAAAAACACATGAAAAACAAAGTCAATGGACAGATCCTTCCTCAGGCCAAAGAGAACACACATAGTGACACTAAACCCCAGAATCCATGGCAGGTATTGCTGATAACAAAACGTTTCCCACTGAACCGGGACATGGCTCAGCTCCACCCTGCAGCCACCATCAGGGAGTTGGGGTTGACACAGGTCTAGCGTTCAGCTGCCCTCATTGCTCTCAGAAACCAGCAGGTGGAGATCATCTTGGAACAACAAAGTTAAGTGATTTAGGGGAGCCCAGAGTACTGGTGACCAAATCTGGCTGCATAACAAAATCCCTTGGGGTGAGAGCTTGTGAAAAAGACAGATGCCCTCAGGAGACTGAAGTGGGAGCGCTGCTTGAGTCCAGGAGTTTGAGATCAGCCTGAGCAATATAGTGACACCTTTTCTCAAAAAGTAAAAATAAAAATAAATCCCCAGGCCCTTTTTGAGAGATTCTGATTCAGTAGATCTAAAAGTGGGTTTCATAATCTGTAATTTCAACAAGTAGACCAAGCTAGAGCTTTTTTTCAGTTTAAGAGGCTCTTTTTAATATTAAAACATGCCCATGTTTCTCCACGAGAGTATCTATACACTTAGTATTCAATGATGGAGAAGATATATGTAGACAAACTTGGTTTCATTGTCAAATGAAATTACATTTTAATTACTTCAACAGGAGCTATCTGCATTTAAAAGAAATGGTAGTCCACAATATGGAAGACATTTTATTTAATCTTTTTTTTTTTTTTTTTTTTTTTGAGACGGAGTCTTGCTCTGGAGTACAGTGGCACAATCTTCGCTCACTGCAACCTCTGCTTCCTGGGTTCAAGTGATTCTCCGGTCTCAGCCTCCCAAGTAGCTGGGATTACAGGCACGCACCACCACGCCTGGCTAATTTTTGTATTTTTTTAGTAGAGACAGGGTTTTGCAATGTTGGTCAGGCTGGTCTCGAACTCCTGACCTCAGGTGATCCACCCACCTCAGCCTCCCAAAAAGATGGGGTTACAGGTGTAAACCACCATGCCTGGCCTATTTAATAACAACAATATAATGGACATTTAATGGGCCTTGTGTGCCACATGCAATGCTTGGTTCACAGAAACATCTGCAGTCTGTCCCTTTGCACTAACCCCGCAGCCAGTAGACTGGGAACCACCACCACTTCCAATGGCTTAGAGGCTAAGGAACAGAGGGAGAGGAGGCCAAAATGTTTTACTGCTAGCCATCTTCGGCTAGAAGCTAATCTCTGTCCTTCAAATTTAGGCTCCACCCTTTGATCTTGGGCAAGTACCTTAAATCCTCTGTATCTTAGTTCCTAACTTGTAAAATGAAGAAAACAAGAACCTACTTTATATGGTTGTTATGAGGAATAAATGTAATACATGTAAATGCTTATAAAATGCCTGGCACATAGTCAATACTCAAGAAACATAAGGTCTTATTTCTACTACTCCTACTCCTAGGGTAGAGGGATTGATCAGTAGGTAGAAGGCAGTACATACTAATTACTTTGACAGTATGATGCCTGTGTTAACCCAGGAAGCTCAAAGGTTACTTTCTCAAAGAAGTACTCCTTATTTCATTTAAAACAGACCTCCAGGCGGGGCCTGGGGGCCTGTAATCCCAGCACTTTGGGAGGCTGAGGTGGGTGGATCACTTGGGGCCAGGAGTTCGAGACCAGCCTCGCCAACATGGCAAAACCTTGTCTCTACTGAAAATACAAAAAATAGCCAGGTGTGGTGGCCCGCGCCTGTATTCCCAGTTACTTGGGAGGGTGAGCCCCAAGAATTGCTTGAACCCAGGAGGAAGAGGGTGCAGTGAGCTGAGATCACGCCACCACACACCAGCCTGGGTAACAGAGTAAGACTCTGTCTCAAAAAAATACATAAATAAAAATAAAACAGACCTCCTATTGCTATCCCTTCCTATTCCCTTACTGGGTTTTAAGTTTTCTTAACAACACTTAAAGTATTCATTTGCTTATCATCTTTCTCCTCCATCACAATGCAAGCTCCATAGGGGAAGGAAGTTACCTGCTTGTTTCACTGAGTATCATGTTAGATACTCGATAGATATTGCTATCTTGGCTTCTTTTAATTAATTCGTTTATGAAGTCTTAAATTAGGCCCACTGAGTAATGTTACAGATGAACCCACATTCCAGTTGACCATTCTTATGTCTCTTTAGGGACAAGTCTACCAGTTCAACTGCAAAACCCACCATAATGCAAATGGTATCCACGTAGGGACTATCTGGTTTTAAGCATGTTTTTATCCAATGGAAAAAGACAGAGAAAGAGAACTTAAGGAGCACTAACGATGTGCAGATAGGTTCACTTGGAGTATCTTACTAAATCCTTATAACAATCTTATGAAGGAGGTAAGTATGCATTTCCATTTTGGAGATGAGAAACTGAGAATCACAGGGGCCAAACAAAGTACATAATCAGGAAGTGATGAGACAGCATTCAAATGCAGTTTGACTTCAAGACTGGCTTTTCTCTTTCCACCAGCTGCCCACTCCCTCCAAACTACCACAGCCAAAAACGTTCAACATGTTAACCCCGACTGCTATCCATACTTCTCTCGTTGTTGCTGAATGCCCCTCGCAGGGAGCCACCCAGCCTCACTTCTCCGTCCTGGAGGTCTTCCAGCAGGAGGTCCTTCACGGGGATTGGCTGACGGTACAGCTGGTAGCAAAGCTGCTCATTGTGGGTGACGGCTCGAGTGATCACAAGCACTTCTTGGAACAGGAAAACATGCAGTTTCTAGAAGAAAAAAATCCACAGGCTTTCACTAAGCAATAATGTAATGAGTGGTTGATATGTGGACCTCTGTGGATAGAGAGGTCCCCAGGTACCAGGTTCACACTGGATTTTGAACTCCTAGGTTCAAATCTACCTTCAGGAGAACCAAAGTTGGGCATGATGCAGGCACTTCCAGATATGTCCACTGCCCTTCCTGTAGAAGCACCTCCCTAGGGACTCAGTGGAGAAAGCCCTTCTGCCTACAGATACCTGCAGCCAGGGTTGCCAACTTTGGGGGCCCTATTCATATTGCAATTCACAACTTGTACAGACATATCTGCCCCAGCTCCTATAAGAAAAAAACGAGAAAGGGAAATAGAATCAAGAGGGTAATGAAGGGAAAAAAAGTTAGCACTCTCTTGGCTTTGGTTTTATTACTCAATATAATTCTAAGTAAGCAGGCCGGATGTGGTGGCTCACACCTGTAATTCTAGCACTTTGGGAGGCTGAGGTGGGCGGATCACTTGAGGTTAGGAGTTCGAGACCAGCCTGGCCAATATGGTGAAACCCCATCTCTATTAAAAATACAAAAACTAGGCCGGGCGCCGTGGCTCATGCCTGCACTCCAGCCTGGGCGACAGTGCAAGACTCCATCTAAAAAAATTAAAAAAATACAAAAAATACAAAAACTAGCCAGGCGAGGTTGGGGGGGTGGGGGCGCCTGTAATTCCAGCTACTCAGGAGGCTGAGGCAGAAGAATCGTTGGAGCCCAGGAGGCAGAGGTTGCAGTGAGCCGAGATCACACCACTGCACTTCAGCCCGGGTGACAGAGCGAGACTGTCTCCGAAAAAAAAAAAAAAATTCTAAAACATCAAAATTACAAATAGTCTATAAAAAATGAGACTGGTATATCAAAGCTAATATTAATCTTTGCTTTCCAAACCCATAAAAAACACTTGTTCCTTCAACCACAGAGTCATTATCAGCTTTATCCAGGAACTCCAAATCAGAAGACTGCTCATTCCTGAGGGAACCAGAGTATGCTGACACAGCCACAAAGAAAGATCATCAGGCCGGGTGGGGTGGCTCACGCCTCTAATCCCAGCACTTTGGGAGGCCGAGGTGGGTGGATCACCTGAGGTCAGGAGTTCAAGACCAGCCTGGCCAACATGGTGAAACCCCATCTCTACTAAAAATACAAAAATTAGCCGGGTGCAGTGGCGGGTGCCTATAATCCCAGCTACTCAGGAGGCTAAGGCAGGAGAATTGCTTGAACCCAGGAGGTAGAGGTTGCAGTGAGCTGAGATCGGGCCATTGTATTCCAGCCTGAGAGACAAGAGCAAATTCTGTCTCAAAAAAAAAAAAAGATCCACATTTTCCTTCTCAGTTAAGTTCATCAGAACCTTGGTTCTCTGAAGAAAAAAGTTGACAACTGATGTGTGTGATGTGGGCAAAAAGGAAACTGCAAAAATGAAGGCTTGTTTTAGGCCCCATTATGAAAGCAGGTGTGCTTGGTGGAGTTGGGGTAAATTTGCTCCATTCAATGCTAAGTGCCAGACTCTTCTCACAGTTTGGAAATGCTTAGGAACTGAAGTGAAAATATCCACAACTTTGCAACTAGGTTCTAGCTTTCTGGTGGAAATACTTGGGAATGTCAATCCAGCGGTCTTAAAGGGGAGAGACCAGAAGAGGAGAGGTTCTCACTTGGGTTCGCATGGACATAAAGATAGGAACAACAGACACTGGGGACTCTAAAAGGCAAGAGGGAGTGAGAGGGGCAAGGGCTGAAACTTCCTATCGAGTACTATGTTCACTATCTGGGTGATGGGATCAATAGAAGCCCATTCTCAGCACCATGCAGTATATTCTTGTAACAAACCTGCACATATACCCCCTGGATCTAAAACAAAAATGGGAACTGAATTAAAAACTTTGGATTAGAATTTTGACTTGGGATAGTGGAAGCACACTCAATATTATTAGATCATTTTAAATTTGGGAAAAAAGAAACCCATACGTCTCCCACCCCTATCCCTACTACCTCCCAAACACACACAAACACAGAAACAAAACCCAACCAAATCTTGGCTAGAGGGAATAAAATGTATATTTAAGAAGACTGAAAAACAGGATAAAGCACAAAACCAAGTTAAAGGCTTTTTGGTGTGGTAGTTGTGGAAATAATGTGTTAAGAATTTTCTTTTGGGGATTGTTTTAATGTACAGTATTTGGAATAATCAGATTTTTACACTGTTTCTACTTCTATCAATTTGCTAGCCAAGGTGGGCTGAGACTGTCTGGGCAACCTTTTAAAAATACAACTCAGGTGGGCACGGTGGCTCACTCCTGTAATCCCAGCACTTTGGGAGGCCGAGGTGGATGGATCACTTGAGGTCAGGAATTCAAGAACAGCCTGGCCAACATGGTGAAACCCCATCTCTACTAAAAATGCAAAAATTAGCCAAGCATGGTGGTGGGTGCCTGTAATCCCAGCTACTTGGGAGGCTGAGGCACGAGAACTGCTTGAACCCGGGAGGTGGAGGTTGCAGTGAGCCAGGATCGTGCCACTGCACTCTATCCTGGGCAACAGAGCAAGACTCTGTCTCAAAAAACAAATAAACAAGCAAACAAGCAAAAAAGTCATTTATGAATGTTCACTGATAATTTCTCTTATTGGTCTCAACTCCTTCCTGCCCTCAAACTACTGTGCTTTTTTTCTGACCCAAGACTTTATTCACAGTGACTTTTTTTTTTTTTTTTTTTGAGATGGGGTCTTGCTCTGTCGCCCAGGCTAGAGTGCAGTGGCACGAACTCGGCTCACTGCAAACTCCGCCTCCTGGGTTCATGCCATTCTCCTGCCTTAGCCTCCCGAGTAGCTGGGACTACAGGCGCCCGCCACCGCGTCCGGCTAATTTTTTTTTGTATTTTTTAGTAGAGACAGGGTTTCACTGTGTTAGCCAGGATGGTGTCTCGATCTCCTGACCTCATGATCTGCCTGCCTCAGCCTCCCAAAAGTGCTGGGATTACAGGCGTGAGCCCAGCCATTCACAATGACTTTTACAACTCTACTGGGGGAAAAAAAACCCACAAGCCTCCCACCCCAACTATCTTTGTTCTCAAACATCTATCTGCCTGCAATAAAAACTAGAGTTTATCTTTATGCCCTACGCACATCTAACCAGAGAGTTCTCAGTCCTTGACTGATGTATAGAAAGATAATAGGCTTACACCCTGTGGAGCAGTACATTTTCCTATTTCTCACTGGGCTTCCTAGAAAGAACGTTCAAGGAGCTTGGTGTCAGATACTAGAAGTCCACAGGTGCTTTCTGAAAATAAGCAAGAAACAATGCAGCTTTCTAGCAATCAGTAACTCCCTAGTCCCACAGACACACGTCTTCAAGCAACAGACTTAATAGGCCTCATTACCCGCACTGTACCATGTACTAGCTGGATCCACAGCATCCCTGATAATGGGTTATAACATGTATTTACTGATTTCAAGTAATATTTCCATGTCTGCTCAGTCTAGGCTAAACGGATGTCCCTTGAATTATCAAAACTTTATTAAGAACCCTTCAATCTAGTTTTGGCTTTCATTCTAAGGGTTGGCTAGATACTGAAGACGAAATACAATCAAAATGCAGAGTCTCTCTCCCAATGGTTATCTCAACACAGAAATTTAAACACACTCACACACACAATTTCTACTGGCTATACATACACATAGCTTGGTGAGCTAAATGAATTTTGAACTCTCATATAATTCAAATTCATCTTTCTCTTTAAATAAGCATTCATTCATTGAGTGCCCAGTATGTGCCAGGTCCCCATAATAGATTCTAAGGTTGACAAAACACAGTCCCCCCACCAAAATAACATGGTATAATGGAATATACTGACAGACAAATGGAGAATTGCAACTCACTATATTAAGTGCTCTAAGGGACATATGCACAGTTGCTATGATAGCAGAAGAGGAACCATTGGTATCCATTTGGGAATAAAAGCCAGGAAATGGGTATCTATAGGTCAAAGCTAAATATGCAACCAATAGAAGATAGGTTATTTTTAAAAAACTGGTTTCAAAATGCCAGTCTGTGGATGGGCCCCAATCCACAATAAAGAAGTTAAATGCATTCAACTGAAGACTGTTTTTCTGAGATTAAATCTTTCTAACATCTTATTAAGATCATCCTTTATTTTCTTAAATCAAAGTGAGAGATGTTAACTATTCTGCATTTGTTTTTCAAAGTCATGATCAGACAAAATAAATAGCTGGCAACCCTATGTTGGTTTCCAAAATTCTTTCTGAATATTGGAATTACAAAATATGAATTACAAAATATGAATGAATATATATATATACATATACACATATGGTCCTGTGACATAAATGACACTGGAAAAGCAATATTTGTTTGAAAGAATGAATGACAGGTATGGTGGCTCAAGCCTGTAATTCCAGCACTTTGAGAGGCCAAGGCGGGCGGATCACTTGAGCTCAGGAGTTTGAGACCACCCTGGCCCAATATGGTGAAACCCTGTCTCTACTAAAAAAGTACAAAAATTAGCCGGGCGTGGTGGTGCGCGCCTGCAGTTCCAGCTACTTGGGAGGCCAAGGCACGAGAAATGCTTGAACCTGGGAAGGCATAGGTTGCAGTGAGCCAGCCTGGGTGACAAAGCAAGACTCCATCTTAAAAAAAAAGAACATGACCCTAGATAGGGAAGAAATTGTAAGAGGAGGCTCCACATCAAATGAATTAGGGATGGGGAGGAGGATGAGACTGCTTAAAGGGAGTAACTACTTACCACGCCCCGATTGTTCTTCAGTTCACCATGACAACACAAGACTCGAGAGCTGTCGATCAGGGAGTCTTTCTGGCCTTCTTCCAAGTAAAGAAGCCGCTCTTTATAATAGCGGCATTCAGATTCGCCAGTCTTGGTGTTGATTTCTGCCACAATTCCCTGAATGATATTTATCTATGGAAACAAAGAGGAAAATTAAGTATGGAGGAAAGCAGCAAATCATTCCCACCAAGTCTTAGGGGTTCAGCCTAGAAGGACACCAGGACACACCTGGATCTAATTCTGTTATCTAAGTTGCTACTTTGGGAAAAAGAGAAAAAAAAAACATAAATACTTTTAGTATACTGCATCTATCCATCCATCTGTACACATACACACACATTTATTTGTACACATATAAAGATATTTATATTATACATAAAACTAATATTGATGAATAATTTTATCTGGGAGGAAGGGATACCTATTGAGCTCCAGGCTGCACATTTCTTAAAACGTGCTCACAATGTTGAAAATGTAGCCATATAAAAAAATTGGCTAAGGAGAGAAAATAAAGCAGAATGTAAGAGTCCAAAAGAGGGACTGTCTTTGAGGATGTGACACAATTAATAGCTTCAATGTCTCTCTATATGTACTCAATCCAATGTACGAACAATATTTGCAAACTGGGTTTGAACAAATGGTTTGAATATCTTTTTTTTTTTTTTTTTTTTTCTTCTGATATGGAGTTTCCCTCTTGTTGCCCAGGCTGGAGTGAGATAGCACAATCTTGGCTCACTGCAACCTCAGCCTCCCAGGTTCAAGCGATTCTTCTGCCTCAGCCTCCCAAGTAGCTAGGATTACAGGTGTCTGCCACAACGTCCAACTAATTTTTGTATTTTTTGTTCGTTTTGAGACAGAGTCTCACTCTGTCGCCAGGCTGGAGTGCAGTGGCGCGATCTCAGGTCACTGCAACCTCCGCTTCCTGGGTTCAAGTGATTCTCCTGACTCAACCTCCTGAAGTAGCTGGGACTACAAGCACCATCACGCCCAGCTAATTTTTTGTATTTTTTGTAGAGACAGGGTTTCACCATGTTGACCAGGGTGGTCTCGATCTCTTGACCTTGTGATCCGCCCGCCTTGGCCTCCCAAAGTGCTGGGATTACAAGCACGAGCCACCGCGCCTGGCCAATTTTTGTATTTTTAGTAGAGATGGGTTTCACCATGTTGCCCAGGCTGGTCTCGAACTCCTGAATTCAAGTGATCCACCCACCTCTGCCTTCCAAGGTGCTGGGATTACAAGTGTGAGCCACCGCGCCTGGCCTGGATATCTTTTTCAATGATATAATATAAACATTTATAAAGAACAGAGAAAAAATAATGGGAAAAAAGACACCAGTATAATGATGGGGATAGTCTGTATAAATACACTCACACCCAGGGTCTAGAGCACATGTGAGTGAGTAAGTTTGGGCAGAAGATTCCAAAGTGATGGTGGATGCAATGTTGTCAATACAAAAACAAAAGTACCGCCTGAGATGTGGTCAGTGGATATTTATTCTGATGTGTTGGCCATTCTGTCATATGAATATATCTAAATGTTATAAAACGCTAGAAAAGGGATGAGAAATTAGTTGAGCAAAACCTAATGACACCAGGCCAGGCGCGGTGGCTCATGCCTGTGATCCCAGCACTTTGGGAAGCCAGGGCAGGCAGATCACTTGAGGTCAGGAGTTCCACACCAGCCTGGCCAACATAGTGAATGCTGTCTCTACTAAAAATACAAAAAACAATTAGCCAGGCGAGGTGGTGCCCACCTGTAATTCCAGCTACTTGGGAGGCTGAGGTGTGAAAATCGCTTGAACCTGGGAGGCAGACGTTGCAGTGAGCTGATATCACGCCACCGCACTAGAGCCTGGGCGACAGAGCAAGACTCCCTGTCTCAAAAAAATAAAAAACTCCATGACACCAATCAGAGGCAGAACAATGATTTCCTTAGCAGGATTCTCTGTCCCCTAAAAGTGAAAAGACCTACAGTCCCATCGTTCTTGTGGTGGTAACTGAAAAGTACTTAACAGATGGAAAATGTTGATAAGGTTTCTTCTTCATCACATTTACTTAAAAGAAAAGTCAATCTCTGAAAAGCAAGGTTCCAAAAGAGGCCTTTGCTCAGTCAGAAGTTATCATGTCTTAAAATAGTAATAAATTCTATCTAGGATTGTTAAGTAATTATTTTTCTTTTTTTCTTTCATTGAGACAGGGTCTCATTCTGTCGCCCAGGCTGGAGTGCAGTGGCGCCATCTCAGCTCACTGCAACCCCTGCCTCTTGGGCCCAAGTGATCCTCCCACCTCAGCCTCCTGATAGCTGGGACCACAGGTGTATGCCACCATGCCTGGCTAAGTTTTGCATGTTTCATGGAGATGGGGTTTTGCTATGTTGCCTAGGCTGGTCTCTGACTCCTGGACTCAAGTGATCTGCCTGCCTTGGCCTCCCAAAGTGCTAGGATTACAGGCATGAGCCACTGCGTCTGGCCAAGTGATTATTTTTTCATATGCCAGTAAAATGATATTGTCTGCCAAAAGCAACTGGGTAAAAACTGTTACTCAGTTATAACTTTTGTACTTCTACACAAGTTTGACAGAAGATCTTACAGCTTTCAGCTGAAGTTTGGTGAATGTATGGAGAGACCATAATCTGTACATTCTCTGTAGCTATTAAGAGTTTCAAATATCTTTTCTTTCTTTTTTTTTTCTTTTGAGACAGAGTCTTGCTCTTTTCACCCAGGCTGGAGTGCAATGGCACGATCTTGACTCACTGCAACCTTTGCTTCCTGGATTCAAGCGATACTCCTGCCTCAGCCTCCTGAGTAGCTGGGACTACAAGCACCTGCCACCACACCTAGCTAAATTTTGTATTTTTAGTAGAGACAGGCTTTCGCCATGTGGCCAGGCTGGTCTCAAACTCCTGACCACATGATCCGCCTGCCTTGGCCTCCCAAAGTGCTGGGATTACAGGCATGAGCCACCGCGCCTGGCCAAAAGTTTCAAAGATTTCTTTATTGTTTTCTCTATTTCTCAAATTGTGGTGGTAGCACTCACTACTTTGATTTAAAAAAAAAAAAAATCCTTATTTTAAAAAATATAGGCTCTTTAGTGTTACAGAAGAAGCTTTTTGGCCTTTGACGTCAATCTAATATTAAATATAAATTCTGTAAAAGTAATTTGAGCTTTATTAACATAAAACAATAAATAGCAGAACACTTTGGTATACTTTCTTACTTTCTTTTTTCCTTTCTTGGTTTTCAAAAATGACTGATTTTCACTGTTACTTTCAAGACAAAATAATTTCACAAACTATACTAAAGCCATGACTCATCCTTCAAATTAATTTAATGTTTACTGAGAACCTGTTCCATGTTAGACTAAGTGGTACCATTCACAGAAATGAGAGGATTCCTGCCTTCAAGAAGCTTAAAACAAATGGGAGGTATCTGAGCAACTGTGTTATGTCTACTTTATCCTTTTACCTTTCCATATTTTACAATATGTAGTGAAATCCATGCTTTTTCCTTACTATTAAAGACCTCAGCATTAGTCGCTGTGACTTATCAGTTAATTGTTACCAGGTGTACCTGGACAGCTGGAATTAATCAGCACTTGAGTCAATTTTCTGAGTTGCCTGCAAGTATCCAGGAAACCAGAAAGAAGATGCACTATAGTCATAAATATGTGTTCATTTCCTAATTTAACTCAGGAACTGAACAGCTGGCATATCACATGAAGATTAATAAACTCAAATGCCATGGCGGTTCCTTATGCAGCTATGATTAGTTTCAAATACTGCTTCTTTTGCTGGTGTTTCAAAAACAGAGACAAAACAATGGAAACAATCAGTGTTCTCATTCCATGTTCTATGTATACATTTATAATAGTAACTGTGGGTCTGCTTTCATTTATTAAAAATAATGTTTTGTATTTCTGTCTACCTGAATATCATGAGGGTTTTATTTCTCTGCATTGGTTCTTTTTTTCTGGAGACTGAGTTTTGCTCTTGTTGCCCAGGCTGGAGTGCAATGGCACAATCTTGCTCACTGCAACCTCCGCCTCCTGGGTTCAAGTAATTCGCCTGTCTCAGCCTCCTGAATAGCTGGGATTACAGGCATGCACCACCATGCCAGGCTAATTTTGTATTTTTAGTAGAGACGGGGCTTCTCCATGTTGGTCAGGCTGGTCTTGAACTCCTGACCTCAGGTGATCCGCCCGCCTTGGCCTCCCAAAGTGCTGGAATTACAAGCGTGAGCCACTGCTCCTGGCCTCTGCATTGGTTCTTGAGAGAGATTTATTTTGCAGAATTTCAGGGAGGCATAAAGTTACATACAGCAGGCTGCCATTAGCCAGACAACAGTCACAGTAGTTGTGCATTTAAATTAAATTTATTGTTGCATCTCTCACTGGGTTCAAACTGAAGGAAGGGACTGGTAAAGGGAGATGATGAGAGATACCTGGTAACAGTACAGAGATTAAGTGCACACGTGCTGGACTCATCATCCTCAAAGTGGACTCTGAAAGCCCTGACTGTCTGGTTCCTTGTGCCATGATACTCATTGGCTCCTGCCATGAACCAAGAATAGCAGTCTTCATGGCTGTTGCATCAAAAGCAGGACTGTTTTCCCACTTATTTCAGCGATTTTTTTTTTTTTAGGAGTTGAGAAATAGTGGTGGGTGGGGGGAAGGGATGCTCTGCAGGATCATTTTCTGGCAGAAAAATCCTTAGAATTTAAAACATTAAATGACCAAGTTCTCTGGAATATCTGAATATCCAAACTCCTATTTTAAGAAGTTCTCTTTTGGGAAAAATTTTTTATCAACCCTCAAAGCATTATTAAGAAATTCTAATAAAGATGTGGTAGTTTAGGCACTACATTAAAGGCAAGACCTCTTTTTAGATCTAATCATAGGTCTGAATGCAATCAACTCCCTTGGAACGGAAGCAATTTACTTAGCACTCTCTGATTTTTCCCCTTTCATTGATGGGAAATTTATTCAGGGGATATTTGTCAAGCTATATTGCTGCTATGGGTTTTATGTTTATCAGACATTCATAATGCACCCAAGAGTACAGGGCTAAATAATTCTGTTCATCTGGGGTAATGCTACGAGGATTTTGTAAAGAGGGGGAAAAAAATCCTGTGCGTATACTGTGTGAGTAGGCATTTGGAAGACTTGCTCTGCAGACATTTTCAAATGCAGGTATACCATGTTTCATGCACAGATCTGCCTGAATAACCAGGTGCAGAGTCAACTTTTGAAAATGGCTTCATACTTTATGCACTAGGGAAACTGGTTACTAGCACATCATTTTATATTACACACAATCACATTCTTATCTGTTTTTAAATTCAAACTTTAGCTCACTGGGTATTTTTTTTTTAAAAAACAGAACAGTATTCTTTCATGCTCCATATTAAAAAAAAAATCTTTACAGTAACTCAGAACAGGCTCCCATGCTTCAAAAAAGTCATGATTTTGAGTAGCTCATGCTCCCTGTTGTTTTTATTCCTGCAGACCACACACTTGCTGGGATGAAATATGGAGAGGAGGCAACTCTATCGCACTCTTCCCAGTAATAAAAAAACAGACATGATGAAGTAAGATGGGCCTCAACCCAGTGCCTGCGTCCCTGATCTGTGCTGGACTGCAGGCCTGATCTCTGTGTGTTGGGCCTACCAGATACACTGAATACCTCATGAATCAGAAGAGGGTCCTTTATTATTCTTTTCTATTCTACCTGGAGGCACCCAGCCCAGTTCTGCACCGGTGAGGCTGGTGACCAGACAGCTCTCTGCAATTATAAAGGCAACAGAAAGTGGTGGGCAGGCTTCCCGCATCAAGGTATAGAATCATAAAGAAGTAGAAGGGCACAGGATTTGGAGTCTACACTGACAGGGTTTGAACATCAACTGCATCAATTGCTGGCTGTGGACCCGGGGGAGCTATTTAACCCCTCCAAGCCTCATCTGGAAAATGGCCCTAATAAGAACAGCTATCTCCTAGGCTGTTGTGAGGGTTAAATGAGATACATAACCTATGAGGCAAATTACATAAAGTTGATTTACTAGGTATTCAATGCCAGCAATTATTACCATGATTGTTGTTACTACTACTTATTATGAAACTCCTATCTGGGAGGAAATAGGCTGTTTGCTCAGCAGGTTCAAGGCTTCTGATTTTCAAATTACTTATGCATATCCTCCTTCTATTATTGTCCCAGATTACATCAGAAAATGAGCCCTTTGAATGATCTGTTAGCCTCTATCCCCCACTGCCACCTCCTTGATCAGGTTTTCACACCCGGACAGCATCCTCCGAACTTGCATCCTTATCACCAGTCTCTTCCTCCTCAGTTCCCCATTCTACCAAGAGTATGTGTCCAAGGTTACATAGCTTGTAAATGATGGAGCTGGGATTTGAATCCTGAATCCTAGCTACTTAGAAACCAACCAACAAACAAAAACAAACTTCGATTAATTGCATGACAAAGGAAAAATCTCTTAAATATTTAAAAACCTCTATAACCAGATCTGAACCCATATCCTCTGTCTTCTCTCCTGCTGTTTTCTCAGAGGACCCCTAACCCCAGGCCAACTGATCTATGATATTCCCCAGGCACGACCTGTCCTGTCATTTCTTTATATCTTTGCTCAGGCCACCCGCTCCCCATGGCCTGCCATCTGCCATCTCTACCATGCAGAGTACTTCAACCAGAATGGCGCTTTCTGGGTGGAATGCTCACAGTTTACAATATTCTCGTGATAGGCACCCCATTGTTCCTCGTCTCCTATTGCTGCTAGGGAAAAATATGTATTTCCCAGATTACTCAGCCCACACTCAATAATCTTTTTTTTTTTTTTTTTTTTTTTTTTTTAAACAGTCTCACTCTGTTGCCTAGGCTGGAGTTGCAGTGGCATGATCTCAGCTCACTGCAACCTCTACCTCCCAGGCTCAAGCGATTCTTGTGCCTCACCCTCCTGAGTAGCTGGGATTACAGGCGTATGCCACCTCGCCCAGTAATTTTTTTTGTACTTTTAGTAGAGACAGGGTTTTGCTTTTTTGGCCAGGCTGGTCTTGAACTCCTGGCCTCAAGTGATCTGCCCACCTCAGCCTCCCAAAGTGCTGGGATTACAGGCATGAGCCATCATGTCCAGCCCGTACTCAATAACCATTTGCTGAGTGAGGATCCCACTAATGAGCAGGAGGTTTGACAAGGCAACCCACTGTAATCGGGGGCCAAAGGGAGCCAGATCTTAAATGGATGTCCACTTCATAAATGAGCTTTGGGGCTAGGCTAAAAGGCAACTTATTACTTTATAACCAAACAAAATTTAAAATCTACACAACGGTCTTGTCCCTCAGTCAGCAACTGTAACACCAGATTAGAGTCACCTATGTAAAACCAAGAATTCTACTGCCTAAGGGACCTTACAGTGTGTTTCATGTAAACACTGCATTTTACAGTTTAGGAAACTGAGGCAGAGAGAGGAGAAGTGACTTGTAAAATCAAAACATGGACGATGGCAGTGCCAGGCCTGGAACCCAAGATTCCTGAGTACTAAGTACCCAAGGACTCTTCCATTCACCCGCTGACCCAATCCACCAGCCATTATGGTGGAAATAAGAAGAGAAAGAAGGAAACAGACAAACTTACAGCTTCTTCCAAGTGCTGCTGATCTGGATTATCATTTGGTGTGTGCCTCAAGATTTCTCGGAGAAGCAGAGGGTATTTTACCAGACGGCTTCTTGGAATATCGAGGAAATTCCAGAGATCTAGTTTGCGGCTAAAGGGGGATTCTAAACATCGCTGTAGGAAATCCTGGACTCGGTGATCTTGCTTTTTGTGGTCTAGCAGAGCTTTGGCGGCTACTTGATTGCTGCAGTAGCTGTCATACGAGCTGAGGCAAGGGAGCTAAGAAGGAAACAGAAAGAGAAGGTTGGAATGTCAAAATAATTGAGCTCTGAGGCTACAAGTGGCATCATTTATTGGGACTGAACAAATACCTAACTTGTCTCTGGGTCTGGCTGACATTCCTTTATCTGCATGGCTGGAGGAAACTAGTGGAATCTTCAACATGGCAGGCTGTGGACAGTTTTCTTAGGCTCTGGCTTGCTTTCACAAAGTAATTTTCTTAATTGCCTGTTTACTTTCTTAAGACTCTTACCATAGTTTGTTTGCATTCTGCCAATTTAAGTGATATGGTTTGGATTTGTGTCCCTGCCCAAATCTCATGTCGAATTGTAATCCCCAGTGTTGGAGGAGGGAACTGCAGGGAGGTGATTGAATCATGGGGACAGATTTCCTCTTGCTGTTTTTGTGATAGTGAGTGAGTTCTCAGGAGATATGGTTGTTTAAAAGTGTGTAGCACCCCCCGCCCCGCTGCTCTCCTCCTCCTGTTCTGGCCATGTAAGACATGCCTGCTTCTGCTTCTGACATGACTGAAAGTTTCCCGAGGTCCCCGCAAGCCATGCTTCCTGTACAGCTTGCAAAAACATGAGCCAGTTAAACCTCTTTTCTTTATAAATTACCCAGTTTCAGGTATTTCTTTATAGTAGTGCGAGAACAGATTAATACACTAAACTAGAAACAAAAGAAGTGAAATTACCGCATGTACATACAGTTCAGAATTTTCCTAACCTTCCAAAGATATCCAGTCACGTAAAAGCCTCCTAATTTATTTTAAAAAACATAGGATTTCATTTGAAATTATTAATAAGAAACTCATCTAGAAGACTTAGTGGCACAAAAAGGAGGCAAAGGGTCATACTCCATAGCCCAGCCCTTTGCATGGCTCAAATACCTATATTAGTCAACATTAGTTTATGATTACCTGATTCCAAGGCACCCAATTATAAAGAGCCTCAAGAAGTTAAAGCAAAAGTATGATTACTAAAAAATCAGATGCAGAAAGCATTCATAAAAATCTTTTAAACTAGTTCTAACAGGTCAGAAACAAGTTTTGGCTATCACTAACAGTTAACATCACAATACTATGTCATGAACAATTTAAACTTAAAGACTTTGGAACATTTAACCTTCACTGCCTTCATTCCAGCAAAATGCTCATTTCTCTGACATATTCCATCATTCACACTGTGCAAACACCATGTCAGAGACTCAACGGAAAAGGCTTCTCATCCACTTTTTCTGCCTTGGCATTCTAATCTAGGAGCTATCAGCCTCCAGAGAGTTGCCAGAAGCAATCAAATGCAGCCAATGGCCTAACTGCTTTTGTTTCTCTCTCTTGTACTAAGAAGCCCTATTCCCTGTAACACCTGCTCTTTAGAGGGATTCAGTGCAAGACACTGGCAAAAGAGTGTCTTTCATTTCTGTATCCTCACTACTTTGCATTGGGCCTACTATATGGCAGACACTCTGTTCTGAATGAACAAATAAATGTATGTTTAATGGATTACAAGATTAGGTAATATTTGATGGTTTGGGAATATTGCTTAAAAATAAAGTATGGCGGCCAGGCTCAGTGGTTCATGCCTGTAATCCCAGCACACTGGGAGGCTGGGGTGGGTGGATCACGAGGTCAGGAGTTTGAGACCAGGCTGGCCAGCATAGTGAAACCCTGTCTCTACTAAAAATACAAAAATTAGCCAGGCATGGTGGCACACACCTGTAATCCCAGCTACTCAGGAGGCTGAGGCAGGAGAATCACTTGAACCCAGGAGGCAGAGGTTGCAGTGAGCCAATATCGCGCTACTGCACTCTAGCCTGGGCAACAGAGCGAGACTCTGTCTCAAAAATAAATAAATAAATAAATAAAGTATGGCAGCATCTGAAACTTCAAATACTCTGCTGCTGCTTTTACACCTCTTATTGAAATTATTTCCTCAGTGACTGAAAGCAAAAAAAGGATACCAGGAAAGTAATATTTTACAAGCTCACTATTGAGCTTAACATTCCTTGGAAATGTCTACCTTCCTTACCTGTTATTAAAATTCTCTACTTACGTTAAAGAGTTGCAGAAATTTTTTCCCTCAACCTTATATTTGTGTAAATACTAGCTATTATTTTAAAGTAATGATAATTGGTACTTATACATGCGCGCGCGCGCGCACACACACACACACACACACACACACACACACACTGAACCCAGACGTGGTACTGTGGCTTGTAACTTAGATTTTCAGAGTTAATTAAAAAGGGCCTCAGGCCCTCTTCATTTAATTTCCACTTCCTCACCTTTTAAAAAGATCTGGAAATGCCCAATGTTTTCATTAGAAGAAACAAATCAGCAGTAACCATCGGATGTAAACTAGTGAGGAACCTTGACCACACTGCTGCTCGCTGTCCAATGGGTCACTGCTCCCTGTGATCCTGCTGCCCTGCTACCATGGCAACCAAATGGGGCTCTGGTCCTGTGCTCTCACCTGACAGGGTGCTCATTTCCTGGGCATGACCTGAAAGGCTATCTGGTTCAGTCACCAGCTAGGAAAGGCCCCAAGTGATCTTTAACTACACAGGGTGAAGAATGTACCAGATCTGGTTCTCAAAATACAGACAATCATTCAGAATGTGAGAGGTGAAAATGCAGTTAGAGACTAGGCAGGGTGTGGTGGCTCACGCCTGTAATCACATTACTTTGGGAGGCTGAGGCGGGTGGATCACTCGAGGTCAGGAGTTTGAGGCCAGCCTGGGCAACATGGCAAAATCCTGTCTTTATTAAAATATATAAAAATTAGCTGGGCATAGTGGTGCATGCCTGTAATCCCAGCTACTTGGGAGGCTGAGTCACAAGAATCACTTGAACCCAGGAGGCAAAGGTTGCAATGAGCTGAGATTGCGTCACTGCACTCCAGCCTTGGCGACAGAGCGAGACTCTGTCTTGGAAAAAAGGACAGACTCAGAAATAGGGAGAATCAGATTCAAAGCCTAACTCACACAGCTGTTAGTGACTCTTCCAAGCCTCAGTGTCTCCACCTACAAAACGTATATATTAATGTCCCTCTCTCCTTAATGAGGTAAAGCATACAAAAAGTGTAGCATGGAGCTTGGCTTCTGATTAAGAATCAGTAAGTACTAGCTATTATTACTTGTTCCAAGAAGTTCTTTGTTTTTGAGACAAGGTCTCGCTTTGTCAGTCAGGCTGGAGAGCAGTGGCATGATCACGACTCACTGCAGCCTCTTCTTCCCAGGCTCAAGCAGTTCTCCCTCCTCAGCCTCTCAAGTAACTAGGGCTACAGGCACACACCACCATGCCAGCTAATATTTTTTTTGTAGAGACAGGGTTTCGCCATTTTGCCCAGGCTGGTCTCCTACTCCTGGGCTCAAGCAATCCACCCACTTCAGGCTCCCAAAGTGCTGGGATTACAGACATGAGCCACCGTGCTTGGGCCCTAGAATATTCTTATTGAAGAAACTGTCGTTTAGAGAACCGAAGCTACTTGCTCAGCTGGAGACAAAACTAGAGTCTGACACTTCTTCTTGCTTCCCCTTTACCTTAGAGTTCTGAACTATTTGCCATCTCTTTATTAAATAGACTATCAATAATTTATAAGGGAAACTCACTTTTTAAAGAAGTTCTATTATCCCCCTAATATTGTGAACAAATCTTTTTTTTTTTTTTTTTTTTTGCTTCCATGTACCCTGGCTGTTTCTTAGGAATTAAAATTTAATGAGACATCAAATTAACATGAGAACTTTCTGCCTTGGAGAGCTGATAAAGTATTTTATCATTGAAAAAACGTTGGCATGGAGATAAGTCACTTGGAGGTTGTTTCTTTATGCTAGAGAAGGCTTACTCAAACAGGCTGACCCACTAGGGAGGGGGGGACACTGATTCTCAGTAACCGGGGTAGTTCCCTGAAAAAAAGCAACCACTCTGTTTAAGGTCTTCAAAGTAAAAGTAATTGATTCATTCTAAGGTCAAAAGGACTTGCCAGGGCTGTCCCACTTGGAAGGCTCACTTGTTTAAAAGGATTTTTCCCCCCTCACTTTTTTCCTTTGCGAGGAAAATAAATCAATTTTTCATGGGTCGAATGGGCTCTGACTTTTCTCATCCAAAGTCCACTAAGATGTTTATTTTGTTCTGTTAAAAATACAAGAACTCAAACATATGTACCCCTAGGTTTACTGTTCCCACTCACACGGACACATCTGCAGTTAAAAGAGGAAAACATTTAACAGCTCGTCGGGCCTGATAAATAAGGGCCATTTCTCATGAAGTCTGGCAACAACGGGCCAGTTGTTTAATTTTAGGCTGCTCTTCAAGATCCAAGTCCTCATTTGATGCCTGAAGCGTCCAGATAGCAATGGGCCAGCATGGTCACACTTCCTTTGGGTATGTACAGAAAAGGACTGCAAAGCTGTTCCCAGATCACACCAATTTTCTAATAAACATGACAAATGTTTATTTCAGCAAAAAGTTAATAACAAGGCAAAGTCCTACAATTTTGCTTCTGGCATAAATTGACAATTTGCATATGATGCTTAAGGAAACCATGTAGTCCTGTACTGCTGTCTCATCAAAAGCAGAGGAGTTATCCTACAAATTCTGGAGTGCGACCTAACTGCTCCTTTTACCCCCGTATCAAAACACTCCACAGACTCAGGAAGTTTAAGAGATATTGAGGCAGACTCTCTGCTCATTATACCTTCTCTGTCTCTGTCTCCAGTTGGCTGGCTCTCTTTGGAGAAATTTCTTTGTGGGCTAAAGAAGTTAAGACATCTACCATGGCTCATAATAAAATGAAAGTCAAAAATATAAGATGAATGATCTCTCTTGAAATATTAAGGCATATTTTCTAAATTATTCATCTTAGACCATTACTTGCCTTTCAGATCCCTTGGGATATTTCAGCCTTGGTGCTAAAATTGACTCCTGAACTAAAGCTACCTAAGTCATGAAACTCTCATCAAGTATCTTGATCAAGGCAGTCACTGAGAAACATAAAGTTAAAAGATCAATGTTAAAACTTTCTGCACATCTATGTATTATCAAGGCATGTGAACCGAAAGGTTTTAGGAAGATTAAAATGCAGATGTAACTGAATAAAGAGAACTCACATAGCAACAGTAGGATTTATAACCTTCACAACACTCTCCAAACAGTGAAATGATCTCTAATATTAGCTGTTGTGGTACTTCCTGCCTATTTTTCTAGAATACTGTGTGCAACAGAGTGATGAGAGACCTAATCTTGCCTGGAAGAAGTCAGCAAAGTAATCTCCTCTCATTATCTGCTTCATAACAGATGAAAAACACCTGGAACTGGGGTGGAACATTTAAGTACTCACAGAAGGAAACGTAAATGTATAGAACAGGGAGTGGTGGGGACTGAGGCAAAATAGAGCACACGCCTTGTCTAGCATAAGTTAACCAAACAAACAACTTTATGTACACAATACAAATCCAGCCCTAGGATCATAAATTTATGACTCCTAATCTAAGATCACAGCTTCTTTCTTTTTATTTAATTACGAAAAGGAATGGATTGTGTTGGGATGAAGGTCACCATAATACCCAGCTCTCCTATAAATTACTTAGCATGGTATATATCCTAAACATTAGCAACCTTTACTTATTATCTTGTTTATAAAACTACGTTTTGACCATGAGATTTTTTTATGGCCTGAAAAGTTTTTTTTTATATCTAAACATTAGCAACCTTTACTTATTATCTTGTTTATAAAACTACATTTTGACGATGAGATTTTTTTTTTTTTTTTTTTTTTTTTTTTTTTTTTTTTGAGACGGAGTCTCGCTCTGTCACCCGGGCTGGAGTGCAGTGGCCGGATCTCAGCTCACTACAAGCTCCGCCTCCCGGGTTTACGCCATTCTCCTGCCTCAGCCTCCCGAGTAGCTGGGACTACAGGCGCCCGCCAACTCACCCGGCTAGTTTTTTGTATTTTTTAGTAGAGACGGGGTTTCACTGTGTTAGCCAGGATGGTCTCGATCTCCTGACCTTGTGATCCACCCGTCTCGGCCTCCCAAAGTGCTGGGATTACAGGCTTGAGCCACCGCGCCCGGCGAGATTTTTTTTATGGCCTGAAAAGTTTTTTTTTTTTTTTTTTTTGGTAGTGGATAAGTCACTAAATTTTTATTGGACTATATTATACTAGCAATTGGCCTGATAGAATATTAACTAGTTTTACTTCATTTGATACGAGACTAGTAATAGTTTCATGTGTACCTTTACTTATTTTGTTGCAAAAGGCCCTGTTACTTTTAAATGCAGTAAATTTGTAACAAGAAAAAAACTGTTTTCATGCTTTAAAGATACAAAGTTTAAATATAATTACAATTTTACTAGGAACTTGCTTTTTTTTTCTGATGCGAAACCAGTATTTGTATTAAAAAAAAAAAAAAAGTCTAGCTAAAATGAAACTCCCATCTATATTTTTGAAATTTATCTTCAATAAAGACCAGAGAACTTTCTTACCCAGCCCACGAGGATGGGACCAACATGTTCAGTCGAGCCATCAGGCTTCCGAACATCTCGAAGCTGACTAAGGAGCTCTGGCAAAAAACAAACAGATGCTTATTTGTTAGGCAATCAAATATGAACAGGGCTGGAAGTAGGTTATTCACATTGCAGGCATTTCATAATCACTCACTCATTAATAAGACAACTCAATTAAGGCTACAAGTCACAACTCATCCTGGGAACAAAATTATACCTTCATGTAGAGGGATTAGAGAGTCCAGTGTTCCAAAAATTTGATTCAACTCTTGTTCTGTCATTATGGAGAGTTTCAGCATGGGGTCATGATAGGCCTGCACAAAAATGGCAAGAGATGGAAGCAAATGTTTAAAATCAGAGGAAGTACATTGTTCATGTAAGTAACTCCTGATAGGTCCTATCCAATAACAAAACTTCTGGCTCTCTAACAACAACTTCTCCCATAAAGCTGCAGGAACAGCAGACAGGTGTGGCTGGAGGAGAGGAGAAACCAGCACTGCCTTGAGCCTTTGTGGTTGAGAAACCAAAGCAGATTTTTCAAAAGCTTTTTTATTCCAGTATATCATGTATCTAGGAAAGAGCACAAATCCTAGGTATAGAACAGATTTGACTGTTAATATGTTTTCAAAATCAAGATCCTGCCTTTTAAAAAAAAATCCCACTTTATTCAAAACTAGCTACCAGCAGATTCTTTTTTTAAATTAGTACATATTTAAAATAAATAAAAAGAGGAAAGAAACAGTGATTGGTATCCTTTACTACTGATTTGAATGAAGAGAGCAAAACCTCTGCTAATCCTATCACCTCTTATTAGAGAAAATTAAACAACAAGAATACACAGTTATACACAGGGCACTGAAGTAGAATACAAAGACTTAGAAGTCTCCTACCTTCAAGGAATTTTATAAAGCTAATGGGGAAGATAAGAAAAACTAAAATATTTTCTAGTTTTATATTTTAGTTTCCAATCTCATGGAAAACTAAATCTATGTTTAAAAAAGAATTTTTTTCTTTTTTTTTTTTTTTTGAGATGGAGTCTTGCTCTGTCACCCAGGCTGGAGTGTAGTGGCATGATCTCAGCTCACTGCAACCTCTGTCTCCTGAGTTCAAGTGATTCTCCTGCCTCAACCTCCTGAGTAGCTGGGATTATGGGTGCCTGCCACCACGCCTGGCTAATTTTTTTTTTTTTCTTTTGAGACGGAGTCTTGCTCTGTCGCCAGGCTAGAGTGCAGTGGATCTTGGCTCACTGCAACCTCTGCCTCCCGGGTTCAAGCAATTCCCTGCTTCAGCCTCCTGAGTAGCTGGGACTACAGGTGCACGCCACCACACCCAGCTAATTTTTGTACTTTTAGTAGAGACAGGGTTTCACCATGTTGGCCAGGATGGTCTCGATCTCCTGACTTCGTGATCTGCCGACCTCGGCCTGCCAAAGTGCTGGGATTACAGGCGTGAGCCACCATGCCCGGCCTAAGTTTTGTATTTTTTAGTAGAGATGGGGTTTCACCACGCTGGCCAGGCTGGTCTTGAACTCCTGACCTTAAGTGATCCACCCGCCTCAGCTTCCCAAAGTGTTGGGATTATAGGTGTGAGCCACCGGACCCGGCTTATGTTTAAAATTTAAAGATTCACATCAAGACTGATGTCACATGACAGCAAAAAGCCATCAAATCAAAACTGCTCTAGAGGGTCAGAGAATTAAAACTGGAGTGGCCAAGGAAAGTTTTGAAGATGAGCTGCTTGGTACAGAGAAGGAGGCAATAAATGTTATGTAAGAATAAACTGAGATTTGAGCTGGTTCCTGAAGGATGGGTGGATATGAACGGTTGAAAGGAACGAGAAAAGTTTGTAGGACGGTAGGGCCACCATGAGGAAAAGGATGGCCGGGAAACATCTGAAGGTGCTTGAGTTTGGCAAATCTTCATGCAGGAAAGGGAAATTACACGTATGACCAGCATGATAACTCTCACAGTGAAATAACTTCTTTGTCCTCTCTGATCTCCTCCTCCAGCCCTGCCTAAAACTCAGTTTCTTAGCTGTGTCCAAGCAAAGCTTGGGTGGCCGTCTCTCAGGAATGCTAGAGATGGAATTTCATCTTAGCAGAAAGACTAAAAACCCTTAAAAGAAGGAAGGTATCCTTCCAACCCTGTGATTCTTTGAGGAGGTTGTGAATATCAGATGAAGGAGTCTGGTTTTAGCCTCCAAGCCATGGAGTAGGGGGGCTGTGCCACTGGAATGAAAACATTTTTGAGGAAGGTTTGTTGTCCTCCTCCTCCCCACACAAAATGTTGATTAGAAAACAAATTCCTATATAAAAGACCCCGGCTTATATGATAGTATGCAATTGCCTCATTTCACTTTATTTGCTTTTAAGATTCAAATGGCTTTATTTCTAAGACTCAGTTCAAGTTTCAGACAAGCACACATTCTCTCCCATGGGCAAAGACTCGTACATATGAGACTTCTAGGACAACGAAACATACATAAAGCGAGGCCTCCATGGACACTTTCTGATTTGGGCTGAAGTATTCTTTGACATGCATTAGAGACATGCAGAGGTAAATGCCTAAAGGTGCCAGGTCTGGAGAGCTATTCTGCCCTCTGGTTTTGAAGCACCTTCCCCACTGCTTGGTGTGTGGTAGCAGACCAGTCTTAGTCATAAAAGGAGTTCTCATGAAGCACCACTTTAGGGTTGTGAAATTAGTCAAGAAAAAAAAGTGACTTGACTCAAATGACTGGATTTAAATTTACCTTTTTTGCTAATTTCAAGTCTTCTATCAAGTCTTCTTCTCCTTGGGAAAGCTCAAAGATGGCCTGCAAGGAAAGATAAACATATTTACTGAATTCTCCCTTCATTTACAAGACCATATTCAAAGAGTGCTGGCTCCACCACTCAAAACCCCAAATTTACATATTTAAGTATTTTAAGTTACATTAACCTGAAGCAAATGCATCTATGCTTAACCCTGCAATGAAAAGATACTGCAAAACTACTGCATATTGTGCTTCTCTGTTTGTGGGAGAAAGTTTCCACACATTTCTAATTCAAAAAGTCATCTTCATGTTAGAGAACTTTGATGCAGTCAAACAAGAGGGAACTATTTTAGGTAAAATAATTAGCGTGAGCATGGATTTGGTACCCTTGTTGTGAGAGGCAATCATAAGAAGTGATTCAGAGGCTGTTCTAGATAATGGATGTGGCAGTATTATTAACTGGGCCATCCTCACTTTTTCTTCCACTCGACAGAAGGCGAATCTCAGCAGAAAGTTTTATTTGTATTATCCAATGCCTTTAGGCTGATACTGTAGGAAGAATCCAACATTTTATCACTCCAAATACAATCTGGTAAAGTTAATTCATTCTAAATTACCTCTCAGTCCCACAGGTACAAAAAATAAAATTATAGGAGCTGGCTGTGTGGAAGAGTATGTAATGTAAATGGACCGTTTCTAATTTGGCTCCATTAAGCCATCATACTAAAGAGCTATGACGCGCAGAACACTCTTTCACTTCCATCTGGGAAGTCAAACTGTCAGCAAACATTACATTATTAAAGGACTACAAGTTTGTAATTATATTTCAGGGTCTACTGTGTTTCAGGATATAGGGAAAAAGTGGTCAGGCTTTGAAAGCTCCCTCCACCTGGGGCTGCTTGGTAAACTGAGGACAAAGCAGGTGGAGGCACAACCCTGGGCTGGATACTCCAAGGATCTCATCCGATGATGCACACATGAAGTTCTCAGCACAGCCTGGCACAAGCACTTAGACAAGCTCTTCTATACAGGGTAATATTATCAGAGCCATTTAGGGCAATTGATACAGAAAACTTACAGGGAATGAAATTAACTGGATTCTATAGAAAGGAAGTTTTCCACAAAGCTGAATCAAAGTTATGGAAACTGAATATTTTAAAATAGTCTAGAAGTTGCTATCAAAATATAACTAAAATGATTATTTCTGTGAACTTCAGAATCCTAAATAGACATTTGGTTTCATCTTCTTGTAAATTCACATTTTCACATCAGTTTCTTTTTAAAGTGGGGGCCACACCCTCCCAGCTGGTTTCTGGTTTCTCAGTTCCTTCCCCAAGGTCAGACACTCCCGTTTGTCCTTCTACAAATGCAATGAAGAATTGATTTGGAGACTAAGGCGCAAACTCCAGCACGGCTGACGCCTGCAATGCACCTTTGTTGCAGACACACAGCCAACATGGAGTTTGGGCCCGGAGCCTACCTCCTGACGTTTGATTTCCTTGGATGTAAGCATCTGATTGACGCACACATCGAAGGTCTCACTCCACAGCTTGCTATCTCTCCGTTTCGTGCTTGAGGGGGCGGCATTTCTGGACCAGGGTCGGGGGGCGAGGATGTCAGGGCGGCTCTCACTGCGGAAGCTAATGGAGCGCTAAACAATGAGAAAAACAAACCATCACGGGGGCAGCGGCAGGACTGGGTGGATCTTTGAGCAGTTTCCTGTCGTTGACAGAACATAAATCATACATGTGAAAGAAAAAGAGGACATTGCCACAAGGCCTTTGGGAAGTGGGGCATTGTCTTGAGCCTACGTGCTAAGGAAAATTGGACAGGGGGCTGCTTTGGAACATGCGCTGGGAGTATCCGTTCTGTGCGACCTGGATACCAAGTGGACTACAGTGCAAGCACATATCAGGCCAAACTCACGCATGAAGGCAGTTCTTGGATACGTGATGAGCTCTACTTTTTTCCAGTGAACATCTCCCCTCTTTAGAAGAACAAGAGATAACAATAGTGGATGACCTTTATTTATTTAAACATTTGGCTAGTACTCCTACTCTCCTCCTTCTATAAATAGAATCCCACTAACTTTGGGTATCCTATTACATATAGTTTTGGTGGGCTCCCCCAGACCTGACCAACAGAGTATTCCACCATCCTGGTTCAGGGATGGGCATGTGATTCCCTGAAATTTCTCACATGATTTATGGGAGAAAGGAGGAAAGAGTATTCCTTTGAGATTGTGAGTTCAAGAGATAACACAAGTAGGGGCTTCCAGCAGCAACTCTCCCTGGTTAAGCAGAAGCATCTGTCTGCTACAGGAGAGAATAAAGGGACCTAGAATGAAGGATGGAGTGACCAGTGGAGGCAGGAAGGGAGCAAGCTTTACCAATACTGCTTGAGCCTCTGGATCCCACTGTGCCTGAAACCGGAAAGAAGAAGAACCACCCTTAGACATTTTCGTTACATATAGAAAGACATTTCCCTTTCTATTATCTCAGTTGGGGTTCCATCAACTTGAAAAGTCCTGACTAATATACATACTAAATACCATCTTCGCAGCACATGATTCCTGTCCCTGAGGTATTTTCCTATTTCCCAAAGAGGCCCCGGTAGACTCCGGGGCCGTCTAACCATCTGAAGTCCACCTTTGTGACTTAAACATGCTACCAAAATGCTTTTCATGACAAATACAAATGATCCGGAAGAAAGCTGAGTGCATCATTTTCAGTCTTCATACTAGAAGATTTCATTACACTTATTGGAGACTGCCAAAGCAATGAGGTTGCTGTGCTCCAAAACCACATTCTTATTTAGGAAGTGTTCCCCCCCCCATGGCTCTCTGTGGCCTTCCGCGTGAAGTTTCAACTCCTCAGCTTGGCACAGAAAGTCTCTTGTAATCTGACCACAGTCTCCATATTTAGGATCCCATCCTGCCACTCATCCATGAGCCTCCATTTCTCCAACCATACTAGGCTATCTGTCATTCCCTAAATACGTCATGCTTTGCCATCCCTCTGTACTCCCTTCAAGCAATCTTCTCTTCCTGGAATGTGTTTCCATCACTTCAAACTGGCTCTTTTTTTTTTTTTTTTTTTTCTGAGACAGAGTCTCGCTTTGTCGCCCAGGCTGGAGTGCAGTGGTGCGATCTCGGCTCACTGCAAGCTCCACCTCCTGGGTTCACGCCATTCTCTTGCCTCAGCCTTCTGAATAGCTGGGACTACAGGCGCCCGCCACCATGCCCAGCTAATTTTTTGTATTTTTAGTAGACACAGGGTTTCACCGTGTTAGCCAGGATGGTCTCGATCTCCTGACCTCGTGATCTACCCGCCTCGGCCTCCCAAAATGCTGGGATTACAGGTGTGAGCCACCGCGCCTGGCCATGGCTGGCTAACTCCTAACTGCCCTCAGGATATAAGGATGTAACTCAAACAGCACCTCCTCTAAGAAGTCTTTACCAATATTCTCCCATCCTCCTACCCCAGAGCAATTTAGACATACCTCTTATATAGCAATGATCACACTTGATTTATAATTATTGGTCACCTGCTCTTAACTAAAAACTTCCTGAGGTCAGGAACTGAATTTGCATATGACATATGAGCCTTCATCACAAAGGCATTCTAAGGTAGTTCCCAATTATTTTGAGATTCAACAAAATTCCAGAAAGTAAAGAAAAATTTTAAAAAGAACTATTCAACATAAGGGCATTGTTAAATAAGTTATAATTGGCTGGGCACGGTGGCTCACGCCTGCAATCCTAGCACTTTGGGAAGCCGAGGCGGGTGGATCACCTGAGGTCAGCAGTTTGACACCAGCCTGGCCAACATGGTGAAACCCTGTCTCTACTAAAAGTACAAAAATTAGCCGGGGCGTGGTGGCATGTGCCTGTAATCTCAGCTACTCAGGAGGCTGAGGCAGGAGAATCGCTTGAACCCGGGAGGTGGAGGTTGCAGTGAGCCGAGATCGTGCCACTGCACTCCAGTCTGGGTGACAACAGTGAGACTCTATCTCAGGAAAAAAAAAATTATAATTCCCTGCTGGATGGAATATTATCTAGACAATTCAGAGATAATTTAAAATGTAAACATCCCTTCTATGTAGCCTAAAATAAAATCAGGATTAAAAATCTATATGTGAACATTTTATAGTTATGCAAAAAATGCACATGAGCAAAGATATAAAGGGAACATCACAAAATTCTATTGTTTTTTCATGTTGACATTATGGGTGATTTCTGTCCTCCTTTATAAATTTTTATGTCTTTTGTTTTTTTTTTTTTTTGAGATGGCGTCTCGCCCAGGCTGGAGTGCAGTGGCGTGATCTCAGCTCACTCACACCATTCTTCTGCCTCAGCCTACAGAGTAGCTGGGACTACAGGCACCCGCCACCACGCCTGGCTGATTTTTTGTATTTTTAGTAGAGACGGGATTTCACTGTGTCGGCCTGGATGGTCTCGATCTCCTGATGTCGTGATCTCCCCGCCTCGGCCTCCCAAAGTGTCTAAAATGGCCAGGCATGGTGGCTCACACCTGTAATCCCAGCGCTTTGGGAGGCTAAGGCAGGCAGATCACCTGAGGTCAGGAGTTCAAGACCAGCCTGAACAACATGGTGAAACCGTCTCTACTAAAAATACAAAAAAAGTAGCTGGGCGTGATGGTAGGTGCCTGTAATCCCAGCTCCTTGGGAGGCTGAGGCAGAATTGCCTGAACCAGTGAGGTGGGGATTGCAGTAAGCTGAGATTGCACCACTGTACTCCAGCCTGGGTGACAGAGCAAGACTCCCTCTAAAAAAAAAAAAAAAAGAAAAAGAAAAAAGAAAAAAATGAGGCAGGGCTTGGTGACTCATGCCTGTAATCCCAGCTCTTTGGGAAGCTAAGGCAGGCGAATCGCTTGAGCTGAGGAGTTCGAGACCACCCTGGGCAACATAGCAAGGCCTCGTTTCAGTTCTAAAAATATATATATATATAAATAAATAAATGAAAAATGTAAAAAGAAACTTCCAAAGAGCTTCAGAGTATTACCACAGCCTTCTGGAAGCAAGACGCTCACTCTGTTTGCAAGTAGCAACACAAGCCCCTTAGGCTGGCACAAATAGCGGAGAGCTCCTGGGCTCACTAACGAGCTCATGATGGCTGGACCAGCCCTATGCAGGTCAAGAAAGTACTTGCACCAAATACACAGTTCACTAATGGTATCTTACAAATCCTTGTGATCTCTTAAAAACAGTCCCTTGTAAACAGTAACCAGTAACTAAATGCACGCAGATCTCCAGCACTCAGAATCAAGCATTAAAAGGTCAAAACAAGTGCAGTGAGTCATTAACTTGCTCAACCCAATTTGCAGTTCTGATGGCAGCTGAGTTGAGAATTAAAGAGTAGAAAGAAAGGAAAACACACACAAAAAATTCAAAATGAACGTTTCCACTTTCACTTGAGAGAATCAACCTCCTACCCTGTTATATTTTCAGTCCTTGGCTAACTTTAAACTCCCCCTACCAATTTGAAAATCATGTATGCTAACTTTAAATTTTCGTACATTACAAAAGTATATAAAATTAAGTACAAATGCCCTCATTTCCCCAAGTCTAGAAGTAATAACTGTTAAATTTGTTCTAGCTCTTTCCAAAGTTTTTCCATGCATTCGTTAACACCCATAGAAAACTGAATGTTTTCTCTTTCTTTTTTTTTTTTTTTTGAGATGGAGTCTCACAGTTGCCAAGGCTGGAGTGCAGTGGCATGATCTCGGCTCACTGCAAGCTCTGCCTCCTGGGTTCACGCCATTCTCCTGCCTCAGCCTCCCAAGTAGCTGAGACTATAGGCGCCCGCCACCATGCCCAGCTAATATTTTTGTATTTTTAGTAGAGACAGGGTTTCATCGTGTTAGCCAGGTTGGTCTCGATCTCCTACCTTGTGATCCGCCCGCCTCGGCCTCCCAACATGCTGGGATTACAGGCCTGAGCCACTGCGCCAGGCCGAGAATGTTTTCTCTTTCTACTTTACAGTATCTTTAGGTGAAATTTACATAACTCAATTACTTTTTTTGTTGTTGTTTCTTGGAGATGGGTCTTGCTCTGTTGCCCATGCTGGAGTGCAGTGGTGCAACCATAGCTCACTGTAACCTCAAACTCCTGGGCTCAAGTGATGCTCCCACCTCAGCCTCTTGAGTAGCTAAGATTATAGATGAGTGCCACCACTAAGCAAGTGCCTGGCTAATTTTTTTATTTTTAATTTAGTAGACATGGAGTCTTGCTGTGTTTCCCAGGTTGGTCTTGAACTTCGGGTCTCAAGAGATCCTCCTGCCTCAGCCTCCCAAACTGCTGGGATTACAGGCATGAGCCACTGTGCCCAGCCTACAATTAACCATTTTTTAGTGAACAATTCAATGCTATTTAGTATATTCATGAGGTTGTACAACTACCACTCTATCTAGTTCTTAAACATTTCCATTACCTCAAATTCACTTATTTTTTAAAATGGCTGCAGTTAGTATCCCTCCCATAGTCTGGACAGGCCTATTGATTTAATTAATCCACAACTGATGGACATTAAAATTGTTTCCAGTGTCTGGCTATTACAAAAAGTGCCTCAGTGAACATGCTTTGTGTATTTGTGCTGATACTTCTAAAAGGCAGGAATTCCTTAAGTGGAATTCCTTGGTCTAAGAAGTATGAACATTTTAATGTTTGAGATGTACCACTAAGTTGACCTCCAAATAGGCTATTCAACTTTATATTCCTCAGATAGGTACGTATCTCTCATAGATTGGTCACATTCTCATAACAAGGTATTATTATCAATCTGATAGGTTAAAACAACTACACCTTAATTTCAGTTTTGTGTTTCGAAGGTAAGATTGAGCATATTTTAATTAATTTATTTAAAAATTTCCCAGAGAGTTAGAGATTGTCTTCTGCTGCGGCATGGGAAAAAGGAGAGCAGTAAGCTGTACTAGGTGAGCTCTACCATTACGGAATTCTTGCTTTGCGTTTCCCTAGTGATTGCTGGACTCGGGGTACTATGGGGGATATCACAGAGGGTCTTTTATATGCTTTGCCTACACTTAGCACTTCTGATATATTCTCTCTGATTCTCATAACCACCCTGCAAGTTGGGGGTTTATTCCCATTCTACTGAGGAGGAAACTGAGGTTGAGGGAGGCTAAGATTCAAAACCAGATCTGTTTGGTTCCAACAGAGCCTGAGCTCTTTCTACTATGGGGACTGCATCTACTGTTTGCATGCAAGACATGCATTTTGGGGAGGTTTCAGTGAGATGGGATCCAGCTCCTGCCTTCTAGGAATATAAATCTAGTTAAGGAGTGAGAGAGGATGCATTTGCTCAGCTTTAGGAATAACGGCTGATCTCTGACTAATCAAACTTCAAATTTACACCTTTAATTAGGCTGGATTAAAAGAAACATTTTTTCTTACACCACTCAGAAGGGGACTGGATGTTGAAAGAAGAATCCCAAGGGAGGAATAAAGAATGCCAACCATTTTTCCAGGTGAGGTTACTCACACCTATAAGTCTAGCACTTTGGCAGGCTAGATGGGAGGATTACCTGAGGCTAGGAGTTTGATACCAGCCTGGGCAATGTAGCAAGACCCTGTCTACAAAAAAGGATAATCATACAATAATACCAAACCAGTGTGTGGGCAGCAGCTGGGCTGGGCTGGGGACAGCACCTGGGTGATGGGTGGGTGTTCACAACAGCACTGACTACATACCATGAGCTACCCCGAATCCATCATCAGTACCACTGGGAGAAACTATATTGAGAGAACTTGAGTTGAGGGAGGAACAGGCAACTACTACTAGAAAAAAAAAAAATCTCTAAAGAGGATGCCTCTTTAGAGAGAAGAACAGCCATATCCCTACCAGCATTCCTGCCACTGTCCATCTACACACCTTTGCCCTTCTCTATTTTTCTCTATATTCAATATGTGCTATATTTATAGGTTTGTTTATTTCATGTCTATTTCCTTCCAATAGAAGGTAAACTCCTTGAAGGCAGGCATATCTACCTGCTGATGGATTCATCAGCAACTGACATAGTAAGACCTCAACAACTTTTGCTTAATTATTAAATGTTATGCTTGCTATGTGCTGGGCACTGTGAGGAGAGCTCTAGAGGGAAGGATTCTGCCCCCTTTACAGATGAGGAAACTTGAGGCTCAAGAAGGTGAAACTTTGCTGAAGGTCGCACAGCAATGAATGGTGCTTTATTAGTTAAAACCCAGCGGTAAGGTGACTGTCAGAATGACAATTCAAGTCTAGTCTATTTCAGGCCAACCCCTCTGCCCCAATACTTAACCAATATCCTACCCTAATTGCCCTAGGATAAGATTCATAGTGTGGTGGGGTACACATGCCCAAATAAATGAATTGTAGGTTACTTCTTGGCCTGTAGAAAGTTTGAAAGTTCTTAACCTGGCCACCACATTTTGGACTACAGATTCTTTATTGTGGGAGGCTCTCCTGTGCATTGTAGGATATTTAGCATCATCTTTGGCCTCTAACCACCAGATGCCAGCAGCACAGCCAGCCCAGTTATGACAACCAAAACATCTCCAGACACTGCCAAATGTTCCTGGGGTTAGAAACACTGGTCCACGGTTAACTAGGAGAGGCCCACCTGAAAGTGAGGGACCTGGCCTTGGGCAGGACCACATAAAAACAGAAGCACATACATATATCTCCCTGGGTGTGGGGATGCTGGGAATGGAGTGAAAAATATTCCAGGACAAGCAAGAGTTTCCATGAGGGAATCTGGCCTAGCAAATGAGTCAAAAACTGAAATCTCATAATTGCTGGCAGCTAAAACAACAATGACCATAACAGAGATAATGCAGATTGAGGAAATGGTGCTCATGTTTATGCCTGAGCTGGATATGTGGAAAAGATGCTGTAAATGCAAAAGAGACTGTCAGGGGCTGGGGGAGGGGGGTGGCAGGTGCACTTTACACGTGTCAGAGGAAATGTAAACCCAGCAGGTAGGCATGATGGGACAGATCTGATTTGTTAATGCCGCCTGTTCAGCGGGGTCCTCCCTCGCCCTGTTCCAAAAACCGTTTTCCACAGCCACAGATAACATGCTCCAATAAAGTATTCAAGCCAAGGAAATTCTCCACACTTACCATCCTAACCATATTGCTATTTTGTAGCAGATGTTTTATTACCAAGGATTGGAGGTTGGGGTGGGACTGTAAGAGGAAAACACTTTCCTATGTTGCCACTGCGGTGGGTTAAACCAAAGTGTACAGCAATAATGGCCAGGACAGGAAAATGTTATCCAACAGCATCCTGGAGGAGTCTCCTATGAGGCTTCATTACAGAAATTAATGATAAGTGAGAAGTAACACTTCCCAGCTGTGTGGTCTCTGTCACATTTGACCCTCATGCTAATCCTAGGAGAGGCATTGGGCAGGTTCTTGTATTTTTCCCCTTTTAACAGATGAGAAATTTGAGTAGCAGAGTGGTAAGTGATTGGCACAAGTATTGGAATAGGAACTGAGTGCAACTGTTTGACTCCAAAACATGGATTTGGGTGAAGAACATAGGCTTTGGAGTAAAACAGGCATGGCTTCAAGTTCACTCAATGGCTGAGAGACCTTTCATCTTTCTGGGTCTCAGTTTCCTCATCTCTAAAAGGTGCATAATAATAAGTACCTCACAAAGTTTTAGTGAGGATTGGATAAGATAAAGTACACGAGAGGCTTGGGCAAGTCCCTGGCACTCGGTCAGCAGGAATGGTAGTTACCTATCATTGTCATACCACAGACCGCACTGCCACTATTAGTGCTTGTTTATACATGCATTCATTCATTAGCAAACAGCAAACACATCTCTCTGAACTACCTGGACCAAATGGCTCCTAGGGGGACTTCCATTAGGATAACTCCTAGGGAAAGAAAAGCCCTCAGCAGGACACTGTTGTTTATAAAAGATCTGGAAACAGCCTAAAATGTTCTACAATAGGGATTAAACAAATTACACTGCAACAATAAAAGGAAACCTTAAACAGTTGTTAAGAAACATTCTTTTTGAGAAAAGCTTAATGATAAGGAGAGAACCTCACATGTAGAGTTAAGTGAGAGAAGATCCAATTTGAAATACAACAAAACGTTAACAGGGGTTACACCCCTGGATGATGGGACTATGGATAATTTTTGTTTTCTTTTTAAAATTTTATTTATTTTTAATTTTTTGATTTTTTTTTTTTGGTAGAGACAGGGTCTTACTATATTGCCCGGGCTAGTCTTGAACCCCTGGCCTCAAGCAATCCTCTTGTTTCAGCTTCTCAAAGTGATGGAATTACAGGTGTGAGCCACTGCACCTGGCTGATTTTTATTTTCATCTTTTAATTCTCTAGATTTATTTTCCAGACTTTCTTTAATGAAGAAATATTAACTAAGAAGAAACACAGTCAGCTGACGAATGTGAAAGACAATGAACACTGAGTTAGAAATGGCACAATAAACATAAAACCACATATTTAGAATCTGATTCAGATTGATGCCCATTAAAACCATGGTAAAAGGGCACCCAATTAATTCATAATCAATAAATGTCAAACCTCAAAAACACAGTACAACAAGAAAACCTTCTGTAGCTTGGAGATATTCTGAGTAGAATGAATGAAAAGCTGAAGAAAATATTTGGCTTAGGTGTGCTATGCAATTTGCATAGCACAAGTCCAAAATTAGGAAGGCTTCCAGAGGCTTGGGGCAGTAGCCCAATCATCTTCATTGGGCACCATAAAATGGCTTTTGCATGAGAATGTTAATGACAAAATATTCCACAAGCTGAAACGGAAATGATGACTCTCCCTGCCATAGAAGGTGAACAGCAGTGAGGTGGGATGCTCCAACTCAAAAGTCTGATGACTATTTTTAAATCCTGGCAAACTTCAGGCTTTATAATGATGAAACTTTGACTTTTTGTGGTAAGCCTACGGCAGGAGAGGCACTCAGAATCCCAGTTCTGGCCCTTACCAGCTGTGTGACCTTGGGCACAATTTTAAACCTTCAGATCTCTCCCTGTAAGTGATGATGAATCCTATCTTGCAGAGTTTTAGAGATGATATGAGGCCATGAACATAAGGTACTTTGTGCAGAACCTGGTTCATCATAGATACTACACTAATGAGTGTTATTACTAAATAAAAAATGACAAGCTTTAAATTACAACAGTCAACAACTTTTTTTTTTTGGAGACAGAGTTTTGTTTTGTTGCCCAGGCTGGAATGAAGTGGTATGATCTCAGCTCACTGCAGCCTCCGCCTCCCGGGTTTGAGCAATTCTCGTGATCTCAGCCTCCTGAGTAGCTGGGATTACAGGCGCCTGCCACCAAGCCTGGCCGATTTTTTGTATTTTAGTAGAGACAGGGTTTCACCATCTTGCCCAGGCTGGTCTTGAACTCCTGAGCTCAGACAATCCACCTGTCTCGGCCTCCCAAAGTGCTAGGATTACAGGCATGAGCCACCGCACCTGGCCCAATATCAACTATTTGCAGTGGCTTCCAGGAACAATAAAGAACAGTAATATTCTACTACTCCAGGAATAGTAAAGAACAGCAGAGAATCAGGAGTTCCTTTTGAGATAGACTACAGATTAACTTGTCAGCTATACTCTCCAAGCTTGTCCAACTCGCCTTATTTTGTTGTTCTGTTTGTTTTATTTTAGGCTTTTAGCAGCCTGAAGCCATGGTTTTTAGTTTCTGTTTCTAGTGATAAGCGGAAAAGAGGGATAAGGAAGGGGCTTTACTGGCCCAACCAGAAAGAGAAACTAAGAACCCATGACTGTATTCTCTCCCTTGGATACCCAACACAAGACTGTCTGGTTTCTGGTTGCTTTCCCTAACACACATGTGCCATCCACCCCCAAGCTCATCTCCATGTCAGCCAAATAAGCTAGTTATAGAAAATATGTGGCCTTGGACCAAGGGACAAAGTTTGAGGTGCTCGGAGAAGGAAATCATGGTTGTCAGACATGGAAATCAGCACATATGCTTGGGTAATTTCTTACTTATTTATTACTACTTCTATCTAGATGGCATCAGTCATCCCATATTCCCTTCTCAAGCCTGAAATGCTATCTCCCTTTCATCCTTATCATCTGTGAGCCATTCCAGGTCCAACCCAAATCCCTCCACCCTTGCTAGGCAGCCTTCCTTGACAACCCCTCAGGCCATTGCTAAACTCTCTGTAGTGTATTTTATCATAGAAGATTTTCTAATCTTATTCATTTTTATCTGGTTGCAAAGGTAATACATAATTATTAAAAAATTCAAGTACAACAGAAATATATAATGAAAAAAATCAATAGTTCTATCTCATTTATTTATTTTCTATTCACTTGTAATTCTTACATATTGGGGAAAAAAGGAGAACACAAAATAAACAAAAGAACTGCAAAAGTATCTTATAATTGTATTCCCAAGAGACAACAGAAAAAAAAAAAAAAAAAGAATTTGACGTTCCTGTTTTTTTTCCTATCCATATACTAATATGGGTGTATATTATTAATTGGGACAGTGGTTTTGAACTTTCCCCCAATTTTCTTCCCCTACTTGCTAATATACCTTAGACAACTTTTACCAAGTAGAACTTTTACAATTCTCTAGAGCAGGACTACCTTTCTCTATTGACTGTCTCCCCATTAAGTCAAGTAAGAATAAATAACACAGTGGATCCAAAGAACATTAATGGAGACCACTAATTTATCATATATTCATGCTGCATCTGGGTTGAATAAAATAATTCCCTGATCTAAGGGCCAGAGGATGGAGCAATGAGAGGCTGTGGTTGCCAGAAACCCTTCTTTGCCATAGCAATACTTCCTGGAGGAGCTACAACTGGGGGAGGGGACACATATTCTATTATGAAGTAGCCCAGCTGCAGGAGATGGGCAGGGCCCCATCACTAGGCTGGCAGCCACTGCCAGGCCCTGGAGAGAGCTTAGGAGCAGCAATGGCTGCCTTTTCTAGTCATAACAGTGATAATAATAGCAAGTACTAATTTTTGAGCACATCCTAAGTAATGTGTAGTATTAGGCACCGTGGATACGGAGATAAGACACCACCTTGGCTTGCATGGAAAACCCAAGGGGCCCCTGGGAAGAGCTATTTTGAAGGATATCACAGCAAAGAGAAAAACTGTGGCAAAAGAGATGGAGAAATGTTAAGAAGTCTAGATTTAGATGTGAAAACAGAGAAGCAGGTCTGTCCAAAACTGACACACATCAATAACAGAAGCCTTGCTGTATCAATGGCCTTTAGTATTCACACCCTTTGACCAGAATTCCATTTCTAGGAGTATAATCAAAGGAAAGAAAGAAGAACAGACATGCACATGATCAAGATGTTGAAAGCACTGTTATCTATAATGATCAAAAAACAGAAACAAATGTTCAACAACAGGAGAGTGATTAAATAACTGTACATTCTTTTGATGAAATGCTATATGAGTCCATTAAGAATCAGGTCTGTATCCAGGTGTGGTAGCTCATGCCTATAATCCCAGCACTTTGGGAGGCCACGGTGGTAGGACTGCTTGAGGCCAGGAGTTTGAGATGAGCCTGGGCAACATAGTGAGATTTTTGTCTCTATTAAAAAAAAAAAAATCAAGTCTTTGAAAACTACAAATGACATGAAAAATACTCTTCCATTGTAGAGTTATTTTATACCGTTAAGACCAAAGGGAGTAAAAAAATAGCATATACAGTGTGATAGTGATTTTGTTTTAAAAAATGCACATGCAAGTATAGTAAAAGGTAAAATTGCCTGAGTATGTACCAAAATATTAATGGAAGTTTTTTGGTGATGGGAAGTAGGATTACAAGTGACTTTTACTCTCTTTTATGTGCTTCACTATATTTTTCAATATTTATTTATTTACTTATTTTGAAATAGGGTCTCACTCTGCTGCCCAGGCTGGAGTGCAGTGGCATGATCTCGGCTCACTGCAACCTCCACCTCCTGGGTTCAAGTGATCCTCATGCCTCAGCCTCCCAAGTAGCTGGGACAACAGGTATGCGCCACTACGCCCAGCTAATTTTTGCATTTTTTGGTAGAGACAGGGTTTCACCATGTTGGCCAGGCTGGTCTCAAACTCCTGACCTCGAGTGATCCGCCTGCCTCTGCTTCTCAAAGTGCTGGGATTACAGGCGTGAGCCACCACGCCCAGCCCCAGCCTCAATATATATATATTTTTTTGAGACAGAGTCTCACTCTGTCACCCAGGCTGGAGTACAGTGGCACAATCTCTGCTCACTGTGACCTCTGCCTCCCGGGTTCAAGCAATTCTATCTGCCTCAGCCTCCAAAGTAGCCGGGATTACAGGTGCGTGCCACCACGCCTGGCTAATTTTTTGTATTTTTAGTAGAGATGGGGTTTCGCCATGTTGGCCAGGCTGGTCTGGAACTCCTGACCTCTGGTGATCCACCCGCCTCGGCCTCCCAAAGTGCTGGGATTACAGGTGTGAACCACTGCACCCGGCCTCAATATTTAAATGATGTTATATAATCAGAAAAGAAAGCACAATAGAAGGTAATTTAAAAAAAAAAAAAGGAGGGGGGCGGAGCAAGATGGCCGAATAGGAACAGCTCCAGTCTCCAACTCCCAGCGCGGGTGACACAGAAGACCAGTGATTTCTGCATTTTCAACTGAGGTACTGGGTTCATCTCACTGGGGAGTGCCGGACGATCGGTGCTGGTCAGCTGCCGCAGCCCGACCAGCGAGAGCTGAAGCAGGGCGAGGCATTGCCTCACCTGGGAAGCGCAAGGGGGAAGGGAATCCCTTTTCCTAGCCAGGGGAACTGAGACACACAACACCTGGAAAATTGGGTAACTCCCACCCCAATACTGCGCTTTAAGCAAACAGGCACACCAGGAGATCATATCCCACACCTGGCCGGGAGGGTCCCACACCCATGGAGCCTCCCTCATTGCTAGCACAGCAGTCTGTGATCTACCGGCAAGGCAGCAGCGAGGCTGGGGGAGGGGCGCCCGCCATTGCTGAGGCTTAAGTAGGTAAACAAAGCTGCTGGGAAGCTCGAGCTGGGTGGAGCTCACAGCAGCTCAAGGAAACCTGCCTGTCTCTGTAGACTCCACCTCTGGGGACAGGGCAATAACAAACACAGCCGAAACCTCTGCAGACGCAAACGACTCTGTCTGACAGCTTTGAAGAGAGCAGTGGATCTCCCAACACGGAGGTTGAGATCTGAGAAGGGACAGACTCCCTGCTCAAGTGGGTCCCTGACCCCTGAGTAGCTTAACTGGGAGACATCCCCCACTAGGGGCAGTCTGACACCCCACACCTCACAGGGTGGAGTACACCCCTGAGAGGAAGCTTCCAAAGCAAGAATCAGACAGGTACACTCGCTGTTCAGAAATATTCTATCTTCTGCAGCCTCTGCTGCTGATACCCAGGCAAACAGGATCTGGAGTGGACCTCAAGCAATCTCCAACAGACCTACAGCTGAGGGTCCTGACTGTTAGAAGGAAAACTATCAAACAGGAAGGACACCTACACCAAAACCCCATCAGTACATCACCATCATCAAAGACCAGAGGCAGATAAAACCACAAAGATGGGGAAAAAGCAGGGCAGAAAAGCTGGAAATTCAAAAAATAAGAGCGCATCTCCCCCGGCAAAGGAGCGCAGCTCATCGCCAGCAACGGATCAAAGCTGGACGGAGAATGACTTTGACGAGATGAGAGAAGAAGGCTTCAGTCCATCAAATTTCTCAGAGCTAAAGGAGGAATTACGTACCCAGCGCAAAGAAACTAAAAATCTTGAAAAAAAAGTGGAAGAATTGATGGCTAGAGTAATTAATGCAGAGAAGGTCATAAACGAAAGAGATGAAAACCATGACACGAGAAATACGTGACAAATGCACAAGCTTCAGTAACCGACTCGATCAACTGGAAGAAAGAGTATCAGCGATTGAGGATCAAATGAATGAAATGAAGCGAGAAGAGAAACCAAAAGAAAAAAGAAGAAAAAGAAATGAACAAAGCCTGCAAGAAGTATGGGATTATGTAAAAAGACCAAATCTACGTCTGATTGGGGTGCCCGAAAGTGAGGGGGAAAATGGAACCAAGTTGGAAAACACTCTTCAGGATATCATCCAGGAGAACTTCCCCAACCTAGTACGGCAGGCCAACATTCAAATCCAGGAAATACAGAGAACGCCACAAAGATACTCCTCGAGAAGAGCAACTGCAAGACACATAATTGCCAGATTCACCAAAGTTGAAACGAAGGAAAAAATCTTAAGGGCAGCCAGAGAGAAAGGTCGGGTTACCCACAAAGGGAAGCCCATCAGACTAACAGCAGATCTCTCGGCAGAAACTCTCCAAGCCAGAAGAGAGTGGGGGCCAATATTCAACATTCTTAAGGAAAAGAATTTTAAACCCAGAATTTCATATCCAGCCAAACTAAGTTTCATAAGTGAAGGAGAAATAAAATCCTTTACAGATAAGCAAATGCTTAGAGATTTTGTCACCACTAGACCTGCCTTACAAGAGACCCTGAAGGAAGCACTAAACATGGAAAGGAACAACCGGTACCAGCCATTGCAAAAACATGCCAAAATGTAAAGACCATCGAGGCTAGGAAGAAACTGCATCAACTAACGAGCAAAATAACCAGTTAATATCATAATGGCAAGATCAAGTTCACACATAACAATCTTAACCTTAAATGTAAATGGACTAAATGCTCCAATTAAAAGACACAGACTGGCAAACTGGATAAAGAGTCAAGACCCATCAGTCTGCCGTATTCAGGAGACCCATCTCACATGCAGAGACATACATAAGCTCAAAATAAAGGGATGGAGGAAGATTTACCAAGCAAATGGAGAACAAAAAAAAGCAGGGGTTGCAATACTAGTCTCTGATATAACAGACTTTAAACCATCAAAGATCAAAAGAGACAAAGAAGGCCATTACATAATGGTTAAGGGATCAATTCAACAGGAAGAGCTAACTATCCTAAATATATATGCACCCAATACAGGAGCACCCAGATTCATAAAGCAAGTCCTTAGAGACTTACAAAGAGACTTAGACTCCCATACAATAATAATGGGAGACTTCAACACTCCACTGTCAACATTAGACAGATCAACGAGACAGAAAGTTAACAAGGATATCCAGGAATTGAACTCATCTCTGCAGCAAGCAGACCTAATAGACATCTATAGAACTCTCCACCCCAAATCAACAGAATATACATTCTTCTCAGCACTACATCGTACTTACTCCAAAATCGACCACGTAATTGGAAGTAAAGCACTCCTCAGCAAATGTACAAGAACAGAAATTATAACAAACTGTCTCTCAGACCACGGTGCAATCAAACTAGAACTCAGGACTAAGAAACTCAATCAAAACCGCTCAACTACATGGAAACTGAACAACCTGCTCCTGAATGACTACTGGGTACATAACGAAATGAAGGCAGAAATAAAGATGTTCTTTGAAACCAATGAGAACAAAGATACAACATACCAGAATCTCTGGGACACATTTAAAGCAGTGTGTAGAGGGAAATTTATAGCACTAAATGCCCACAAGAGAAAGCATGAAAGATCTAAAATTGACACTCTAACATCGCAATTAAAAGAACTAGAGAAGCAAGAGCAAACACATTCGAAAGCTAGCAGAAGGCTAGAAATAACTAAGATCAGAGCAGAACTGAAGGAGATAGAGACACAAAAAACTCTCCAAAAAATCAATGAATCCAGGAGTTGGTTTTTTGAAAAGATCAACAAAATTGACAGACCACTAGCAAGACTAATAAAGAAGAAAAGAGAGAAGAATCAAATCGACGCAATTAAAAATGATAAAGGGGATATCACCACCGACCCCACAGAAATACAAACTACCATCAGAGAATACTATAAACACCTCTACACAAATAAACTGGAAAATCTAGAAGAAATGGATAATTTCCTGGACACTTACACTCTTCCAAGACTAAACCAGGAAGAAGTTGAATCCCTGAATAGACCAATAGCAGGCTCTGAAATTGAGGCAATAATTAATAGCCTACCAACCAAAAAAAGTCCACGACCAGATGGATTCACAGCTGAATTCTACCAGAGATACAAGGAAGAGTTGGTACCATTCCTTCTGAAACTATTCCAATCAATAGAAAAAGAGGGAATCCTCCCTAACTCATTTTATGAGGCCAACATCATCCTGATACCAAAGCCTGGCAGAGACACAACAAAAAAAGAGAATTTTAGACCAATATCCCTGATGAACATCGATGCAAAAATCCTCAATAAAATACTGGCAAACCGGATTCAGCAACACATCAAAAAGCTTATCCACCGTGATCAAGTGGGCTTCATCCCTGGGATGCAAGGCTGGTTCAACATTCGGAAATCAATAAATATAATCCAGCATATAAACAGAACCAAAGACAAGAACCACATGATTATCTCAATAGATGCAGAAAAGGCTTTTGACAAAATTCAACAGCCCTTCATGCTAAAAACGCTCAATAAATTCGGTATTGATGGAACGTACCTCAAAATAATAAGAGCTATTTATGACAAACCCACAGCCAATATCATACTGAATGGGCAAAAACTGGAAAAATTCCCTTTGAAAACTGGCACAAGACAGGGATGCCCTCTCTCACCACTCCTATTCAACATAGTGTTGGAAGTTCTGGCTAGGGCAATTAGGCAAGAGAAAGAAATCAAGGGTATTCAGTTAGGAAAAGAAGAAGTCAAACTGTCCCTGTTTGCAGATGACATGATTGTATATTTAGAAAACCCCATTGTCTCAGCCCAAAATCTCCTTAAGCTGATAAGCAACTTCAGCAAAGTCTCAGGATACAAAATTAATGTGCAAAAATCACAAGCATTCTTATACACCAGTAACAGACAAACAGAGAGCCAAATCAGGAATGAACTTCCATTCACAATTGCTTCAAAGAGAATAAAATACCTAGGAATCCAACTTACAAGGGATGTAAAGGATCTCTTCAAGGAGAACTACAAACCACTGCTCAGTGAAATAAAAGAGGACACAAACAAATGGAAGAACATACCATGCTCATGGATAGGAAGAATCAATATCGTGAAAATGGCCATACTGCCCAAGGTAATTTATAGATTCAATGCCATCCCCATCAAGCTACCAATGAGTTTCTTCACAGAATTGGAAAAAACTGCTTTAAAGTTCATATGGAACCAAAAAAGAGCCCGCATCTCCAAGACAATCCTAAGTCAAAAGAACAAAGCTGGAGGCATCACGCTACCTGACTTCAAACTATACTACAAGGCTACAGTAACCAAAACAGCATGGTACTGGTACCAAAACAGAGATAGAGACCAATGGAACAGAACAGAGTCCTCAGAAATAATACCACACATCTACAGCCATCTGATCTTTGACAAACCTGAGAGAAACAAGAAATGGGGAAAGGATTCCCTATTTAATAAATGGTGCTGGGAAAATTGGCTAGCCATAAGTAGAAAGCTGAAACTGGATCCTTTCCTTACTCCTTATACGAAAATTAATTCAAGATGGATTAGAGACTTAAATGTTAGACCTAATACCATAAAAATCCTAGAGGAAAACATAGGTAGTACCATTCAGAACATAGGCATGGGCAAAGACTTCATGTCTAAAACACCAAAAGCAATGGCAGCAAAAGCCAAAATTGACAAATGGGATCTCATTAAACTAAAGAGCTTCTGCACAGCAAAAGAAACTACCATCAGAGTGAACAGGCAACCTACAGAATGGGAGAAAATTTTTGCAATCTACTCATCTGACAAAGGGCTAATATCCAGAACCTACAAAGAACTCAAACAAATTTACAAGAAAAAAACAACCCCATCAAAAAGTGGGCAAAGGATATGAACAGACATTTCTCAAAAGAAGACATTCATACAGCCAACAGACACATGAAAAAATGCTCATCATCACTGGCCATCAGAGAAATGCAAATCAAAACCACAATGAGATACCATCTCACACCAGTTAGAATGGCGATCATTAAAAAGTCAGGAAACAACAGGTGCTGGAGAGGATGTGGAGAAATAGGAACACTTTTACACTGTTGGTGGGATTGTAAACTAGTTCAACCATTATGGAAAACAGTATGGCGATTCCTCAAGGATCTAGAACTAGATGTACCATATGACCCAGCCATCCCATTACTGGGTATATACCCAAAGGATTATAAATTATGCTGCTATAAAGACACATGAACACGTATGTTTATTGCAGCACTATTCACAATAGCAAAGACTTGGAATCAACCCAAATGTCCATCAGTGACAGATTGGATTAAGAAAATGTGGCACATATACACCATGGAATACTATGCAGCCATCAAAAAGGATGAGTTTGTGTCCTTTGTAGGGACGTGGATGCAGCTGGAAACCATCATTCTTAGCAAACTATCACAAGAACAGAAAACCAAACACCGCATGTTCTCACTCATAGGTGGGAACTGAACAATGAGATCACTTGGACTCAGGAAGGGGAACATCACACACAGGGGCCTATCATGGGGAGGGGGGAGGGGGGAGGGATTGCATTGGGAGTTATACCTGATGTAAATGACGAGTTGATGGGTGCAGCACACCAACATGGCACAAGTATACATATGTAACAAACCTGCACGTTATGCACATGTACCCTACAACTTAAAGTATAATAATAATAAATAAATTTAAAAAAATAAAATAAAAAAATAAAAAAAATAAAAAAAAGGACAAATGCATTAAAAAAACATTCAACATAGAGTTATTTAATATAAAAATATTCACAGCCTAAATATGTGTTAATATGACACTGGTTATGTAAAATAATACATTGGAATAATATATACTCAGTCCATAATATTTTCCAAAAATAACTGTGACATAATACTCCCCCTAAGCTAGACAAAAACTCCTTGCCCAGCCAAATAACAAAGGGAGGAGGAAAACAGATGGAACAAAACACACTAAGCAAAAAAAAAAAAAAAAAAAGATGACAAAATCCAGGCAAAAAGCGTTAAAGGAAATAAACAGGAATATTTAATCCTAATAAAAGGTGCAACTCCCCCAGGAGGCTGTAATGGTGACAAATATGAACATTTGTGCACTTAACTGCATAGCTTGGAAATGTGTGAGGCTGAGACTGACAGAGATGCAAGAGAAACTGATCATCCACAGTCACTGTGGGAGGCTTTAACCTAAAAGTGAGCAGATCACCCAGACAGAGATAAGGCTGAATAGACTGCAAGGAACCCAAAACTAGGCTCAGAGTGTGTGAGCTCTGTACCTATGCCTAGAATAGTGCTAGAGGGAAACTGGTAAACTATTAATGGATTGTTTTGGTGTTGGAAGACAATACGTGTTCTTTTTCTCTTTCTCCTTTTCTGCATTTTTCCATAATGAACATTCACTTTTATAATGGAAAAGGAAAAAGTACAAGTCCAAAGAGAATGAGGGCCTACATCACAACATCATGAACACAGCATTCCATAGCATGTGCTGAACTCAGCTCAAATGAGTCCAGCAGCCGTGCACAGCTGTGGATAGGGAGAGGCAGGGCTCAGGGAGCGACTGGCCAAAGGCGAGCTCGCCTTCCTCACTCCACACCAGAGGAGCGCATGAGGGCCCCTTTCAGAGCTGGGCCAGATCTTCCTCTCGGGCAGGCCAGGGTGGGGGGATTTATAGGCTCAGAGGGATCCAGACATCTGTGCTTGAGTCTACCGGCAGCACTAACCTTCCTGGTGAGAAGCAGACAGAGCGCCATGCAGTCAGGCTGTCCCTCCCCAATGTCCACAAATGCTGCCTTTGTGTTGGGGCGCAAGCCCCCAGCCCATATGGGCAGAGGACACAAGAGAGAACAAATCCTGCAGTGTCTTGCTGAACTGTGGCTGCAAGGACCAGTCACATGTGTGACTGGGCTTTTAACATTTTTGGAAGTGGCTGCCAGCCCAGAGCTCTCCTGATATCCTCCCGGGCTAACTTGTGGTCTCCTGAGGAACCAGAGGAAGGACTGCTAAGTGTTGCAGCATTGATTAAAGCACCGTGTTTGGGCTTAAGTCATCTCTTCTATAATTAAAAGAATCCAACCTGAGAGACATAATTGAATATCCAAAGGGATATATATGTCTCTAAGGTGTCAGAAGCTAGGGAAAAGGAATACTGCAACAGAGAACCAAGCTGCTCAATTACAGCTTTGAATCATTTTTGGAATAGAAAAGGCATAAATAATACACACATATGGGTAATGGATAGCTGCTGAGAGGTTTGGGGCAGCTGATACACTCTTTGTTCTCTGTTTCTCCCTTATTGGAAAGGGAACCAAGACTTAGACAAAATCAGAGAGGATGTGAAGTAAGCCCACTGAGCAGCGCTATGGGGCCAGCTCTTCCCCTCATCCTTACTACTCCCAGACCACATTAAATTAGCATCCAGCCAGGTGCAGTGGCTCACGTCTGTAATCCCAGCACTTTGGGAGACCGAGGCGGGCGGATCACCTGAGGTCAGGAGTTTGAGACCAGCCTGTCGAACATGGTGAAACCGTCTCTACTAAAAATACAAAAATTAGCCAGGTGTGATGGTGGGCACCTGTAATCCCAGCTACTCGGGAGGCTGAGGCAGGAGAATCACTTGAACCCAGGAGGTGCAGGTGGAGGTGAGCCGAGAGCACGCCACTGCACTCCAGCCTGGGTGACAGAGCAAGACTCTGTCTTGAAAAAAATAAAATATAATATAAAATAAAATAAAATAAATAAAATGAAATAAAATAAAACATAAATTAGCACCCTCTCTCAGTCTCACTGGTGAGGGAAACTATTATTGAGATGCTACAGCTGGAAATAATGCCACAGAAGTTGCACTGTGTGCACCAAGGTGAGTTACAAGAAGACATGTGGGGACAAGGTGGCATTCTCCATGCTTTCCAGATCATTCTGCAAACATGGCTGCTAACTCTGCATACAACTTGAGGGGTGTATTTCCATTCACTGACTGCCCCCCTCCCCACCCAAGGACACACTCAAACATAAGCACATTGCTCAATTCTCTCCGTATCTATGTACATTACCATTATGAATAACTCTTCTGTTTCTGCTGGGTTGTATATGGCCAAGATATAAAGCTTAGAGTGAGCTATTTATCATGATATTTGAAAAAATTAAATTAAAAAAAATATTTTGCACTTTGGGAGGCTGAGGCAGGTGGATCACTTTAGGTCCAGAGTTTGAGACCAGCCTGGTCAACATGGAGAAACCCCATCTCTACTAAAAATACAAAAAATTAGCCAGACTTGGTGGCAGGTGACTGTAATCCCAGCTACTTGAGAGGCTGAGGCAGGAGAATTGCTTGAACCTGGGAGGTGGAGGTTGCAGTGAGCTGAGATCGTACCATTGCACTCTAGCCCGGGCAACAAGGGTGAAAGTCCATCTCAAAAAAAAGAAAAAAAATATTTTGCCAAAAAAATCTTTGAGGTTTTAAAAACCAATTTCCACATGTCAGATCCTCCCTTGGGTTTGGCTTTCTCATCCTTGCTTGGCCTCAGTCTGCTGGATTTCAGACATGGCTTGATTTCTTTCTGTTCTAGTTCTCTAGGTCAATGCAAATTTCTGAGGTGAGCAAATGTTTCCTGCACTGTTCTCTGTGAAGGAAGCCCAGAAACAGAAGAAAGAAATTTTGCCTGAGAAGCCAAAAGAAAGATTTTGAAGGTAGGATAACAGATCTTACAGCAGCCAGGGCCGGGCTGTAGTGGGAGGCACAGATTGTGCTCTTCCTAGGCCCAGGAGCACAAACACAAAAAGCCTACCAACAAGGCAATGACAGAGAGTAAAGGGCCAGCTGTTAGAAGGGCAATTGAGAGAGGTGGGGACATTTGTAGGTGATGGTTGGCAGGCTGCCTAGGTCTAGCTCATTACTGCCATGTGGGAACACAGCACTGCTGCAAACCTACCAAAAGGCAATTCTATTATATCTGGAACACAGCAATATGAGGGCAGGAAGAAGAGCCTAATGCCTGATGAGGGCTCACTCAACACTTATTGAATGAATGAGGGCCTTCATGCACAGAGGGTGGACTGTCCTGGGAGCAATAACGGGAAGAGATGGCTGGTAATCTGGAGGTCTCACAATCAAGAGAGGAAATAATTGCAGAGTGAACTTGAGCCACAGCCATGAGATGGAGAGGAAAGGGTGAAATGCAGTAGACATTCTAAAGAATTTTCAAAAAGCAGTGCTCAGCGAAAGACCAGATGTGCAGGACTAGGGTGGTGATGAATCTTCCAGGGGATGCCTGCGATGAACTTGTCTAGAGGGCTGAAGGACTGGTCACAAGGGAGAAAAGGTAAACACATTCTTCACTAGTTTCAAAGCCCTTCATCTTGCTCTCCCAGACGACCTTATTTTCTCTTTCCTCCGTTCTCCCACAAAAGGGATCAGGGGATTAACCAGGGATCCAGAGGCCCAAGTGCTGAGAGAAACAGACCCAAACCTATAGCTAATTAGGTGATGAGGTATTCATTCAGGCGAAACTGCAACGGAGTTAACAGAGGAACGGGCAGGGCAGGGGAAAAGCAATGGAGAGGAAGGGCATCTATGGGAAAGTAGAAAGAACCACTTGGGCTATATGTGGAGTCATGACATATTGGCAGTATGGTAGGCAGGCAAGGACTGAAAGGGCTGAGGGAGAACCTCAAACAGTTCTCAAGTCATGGATTTTCACAGCATGAGGCATGCCTTGGGTTCTGGTCCCCAGTTTTCTTAAAGACTGAGAGCAGAGATAAAAAAAATATTGCCAAGCAAAAGTATTCAACGACAAATACATGGCAGACTCAAGACAGCTGCTCAGCTAAACCAGGTGAGCCTTTTCATGGCATATTTTTTGTGGGCTTCAATCTAAAGGAAAATTTGTATAATTATCAAATTGGGTCTAAGGCCTTGGATAAATCTCAACGTTCACTTTAAAAGATACACTTCATCAACAGTTTAAGAATAACTATAACTACTTGTTAACCAAAAAACTATTATAGTAGCTAATATTTACTACTTAGTCAACTAATTCAAAGATTAATGATTGCTAACTAAGGACCAAGGCGTTATGCTAGGCCCTTTAAATGCACTGTCTTGTAAATCTTTACAAGGATTCCATGATGGTTTGGTGGCATCATGGCAAATTTACCCATAAGGAATAGAAGACCTATCTGTAGGACAAAGTATGGAAAAAAAATTTTTTAACAAAAAATAAAAGCAAGACCTAGAGATGTTAAGTCACCTGCCCAAGGTGAGCCAAGGTTAGAACCCAAGGTACTTCCACTCAGAGGTCCTTAGGTCCTCGTTCTAAGCCAAGGGTCAGCAAACATTTTATGTGAAGGGCCAGATGGTAGATATTTTTGGCTTTGTGGGCAATATGGTCTCTGTCACAACTACTCAATTATGCCATAGTACAAAGCAGCCATGGACAATAAACAGATGGGCATGGCTATGTTCCAACAAAACTTTATTTATGGATACTGAAATTTGAATTTCATGTAGTTTTCACGTGTCACGAAACAGCACCATTCTTTTGATTTTCCCCCAAGAATTTTAAAAAGTAAAAATCAGGCTTAGCTTGTGAGTCATAAAAAAACAGGTGGTGAACTGGATTTTCTCCACCCAATGCAGTTTGCCGACCCTGGTCGAAGCCACTAGGCTCTGTTGCCCTCCAGTTAACATCATGTGCTGGTTTCCTCAGAAGGCCCATAGATATTTTAGGAAAAAATCGCGTGAGAGTATGTCTGGATGGGGCACATAACTCTGAAATACAATTGTGGGGAAAGGCCCAACTGCAATAGCTCTGGCTCTGCATGACCCTTGTCTGCAACTTGAAAACATCTTTCTTCCTCCAAGTCCCCTCACTTGCACTCTTCTATTGAAATAAGCATTGATTCAGGTCACTCTGAAACCAGGGGAAATTCTAGGTAGAATGGGGATGTTTCCTCCCATTCACCATGATTTTCTGCAACCATAGGCCCCGTGTGCCCTTCTTACCTGCAGGGTTTGACTGAAGCGCTTTAATGGCGTGGCCTTCACAGGCGGGATGAGGTTTGCTAGTGACGTAACTCTGGAAAGGGGTTTGACCCGTTTATTACTAGGCTCCTATAGAGTTAAAAAAAAAAAAAAAAAAAAGTAAAATGTCAAGGTCAATTGCAAAGACAACATAACCACCATACAACTGTGTTCCGCTCCACAAGGTGCTGGCTGTACACTGATCTATGGAATACAAAGTGTCACGTCTCACTCCGGCTGTATGGAGATGACCTGGCTTAAGAGGCAGGGAAGGACAAATGGCAGGCAGGGGATGTCAACAGAGGCATCATCTGGGAAGACAGAAAAGGGGCAGGGATCTGCTCCTTATCCCTCACCCCCCAGTATCTGCCAGCTTTTAATTCAGAAGCTTCCGCTTAGTAGAACCAGTCTCCCCACCCCTTCTGTAGAGAAAAGCAGCCTCTGATTTCTCACCCAATTACCTTGTCTTTTGTTGCTTCTGGTTTCATCTTTTTAAAAACCTTTTCTTCACCTTGCCTAAAGCCACTCTTATGCAATGGCTTTCCTAAAGCACCAAGATGGTTTTCTTAGTTCATTAAATTTAAAAAAATTTTTTTAAAAAGAAGTTCTATGGGCTCTTAAGAAAGCATCTTTGTATCTACAGTATATTTGAAATGCACATGTTAATATTTATAAATTATAACCAGACAGCAAAAGAAAATGTATAGAGAAAAAGCCCTACTATGGACATCAGTTTCTATACTACATACAGCCACAAGTGTTGAAAATCACCTCCACATAAAACATTATTTGCAAATCTGCAAGTTACTTCAAACCAGGCTGATAGGTGGGAGGGAGCCTACCCATTCCAAGGACTTTGCAGACAAGAATTACATAAATAAAAACAACAGGCTGGCCGGGCGCAGTGGCTCATGCCTGTAATCCTAGCACTTTGCGAGGGCGAGGCGGGTGGATCACAAGGTCAGGAGTTCAAAACCAGCCTGGCCAAGATGGTGAAACTCCGTCTCTACTAAAAATACAAAAATTAGCTGGGCGTAGTGGCGGGTGCCTGTAATCCCAGCTACTCGGAAGACTGAGGCAGAGAATTGCTTGAACCTGGGAGGCAGAGGTTGCAGTGAGCCGAGATTGTGCCATTGCACTCCAGCCTGGTTGACAGAGAGAGACTCTGTGTCAAAAAAAACAAAAAACAAACAAACAACAACAACAACAAAACAAGCTATGAGGAAGAGAATGATGCTGGACACAACATTTTTACAAAGACAAAGAGAAGAGTTACCCTTGTCCTCCTAAGCTCCATCTGACCTGTAGTAGATGCTAGACAGCACGTGAAGATACCAAATTTTGACGAACAAAGCCAAAGTAGCCAATTGTGGTGGCAAACCTCAGTCATTTCCAGAGGGAGCCTCTAGGTATTCATCTTTCCTTTTCAGCCATTGCTTTCAAAGTTTCGAGGGTTAAGGCAGAACTTCAGATTCTCCAGGACATCTCTGCATCCCCGTTCTGAACAGAGTAGGTGCCTGGAAAAACCTTTCGTGAATTTGGAATCCTGCTGAGACACTCTCATGTCATTTTATGTCCCTGCCAGTCTCAGAAACCAAAAGCCTTCTTTGAAATAGACTATCTCCAAGCTTTCCGGCATTTACATATAAAAATTTAAAAACTTAAAAAAAATATTCAATATAATCCCACAGTGTGGCCCAGAATGATTTCACGATTTCTCAAAGCAGTCAAATACTTTTCCAAGACAGAGCATGCAACCAGGCTGCTGGGTACCTCTCCGGCTTCTTAGCGTGCTAAGCTGAACAGACAGCAGAAAACTCTCAGAACACTAGGAAGGCTCAGTTCCAAAATGCAGAGGACGAATCTCCCAAGATGAGAGCCATTGCGTGACAATGATTTAAGAGCTGAAGGGAAAGATCTGACAGCTCTTCTGCTTCAGGTGACAATGCCCTTCAGGATGCTCCCTGGGCAGTGCCAGGCTCTTGAGCATTTGTGCCCAGAGGAGGGTTTAAAACATTTTTTTACGTCAGAGCTGCACCACTGGCGTACTGAATACACACATACACACACACGCATGCGCACGTATACACACACACACACACACACACACACACACACACCGCCTCTTAAGCATCCCCTGAATTTGTCGAAATGGCTCCTGCTGTGGGCTGAAAATGCCAGGTTGGTAGCACAAACTGCATTACAGCAAGTGAGGTGACAAGGATTCCCTGAGGGAGCAGGACCTGGTCTCAGAGAATCCTGCCCACTGACTCTGAGTCTTTCTGTCTCTCTCTCTCTCTTTTTTATGGTTAAAGCTGCTGGGTCAGATTTTTATATTAGAATGGGGAGGTTGAAAGGCAAACGCCAACTGGGTTCTCTTGTTTTAAAAAGGGGCCAGAAAGCACTGCACGCTAGGCAGGATGGGGGATGATCCAGCTGTGTTCCACTTGCTGTATCATCTTTTCTAAGGTTCTGCTGACTTTGCTGTCCGTTTTGCATGACCCAGTCAGACAGGCGTTTTCTGCACAACTATAAGATGTAGGTTCAACACAAATGCAAGCCTCTCTGCAGGTTGAGTGCAGTGCTGCTACGTGAGATTGTAATTAAAACTGATTTCCTAAGGCATTGCCGATTTGGATGTAAACATCAGGCTGCTCTTTGGCAATCTGACATTCCCAAGTAATGAACAATTGAACCAGAAGCCGTTGCTGTGTGATTTAGTGCTACGATCCAGCAATGTAAGCAGGTGCAATTTCAAAACCAGAACACTTACAGGTTATTGGATCTATGGGGGAGGCTTTATGCCTAACCCATATGAGTAAAGTATGAATTATGGTGTTCTCCTTGAGGGCTTCTGTGAGAATAGAAGATTTAAAAAATTCCTGGCCTCATTTGATTTTTCTTTTCCATTTACTCAATATGTCTCCAGCTACATTTTACTGCTGTCTAAAGAGAGCCCTCAGGGAAAATATTTCCAGATTCTTGTTAAATAGCTCTACTGAGAACTAGCAAATGCAATTGCAGGGATGCTTTCAGGCTTTATAGAGAGATAACAGAACATAACCTGCAGGGACGCTTCCTAGTCCAACAACTCAGCTGCCAGACCAAGCGGGGCAAGGTCAGTGCTAAACCCAGGAACCAAGTGTCCTGTTTCAAGTGCAGACACCACCCCCCACCACGTGATTTTAAGACAGGGCAGGAGGGTATCTCACTAAAGTTTAAAAAAAAAAGAAAAGAAGAAAAGACATTGAGCATTCTGTATGGACAGTATTTTGTGAATAACAGTTTTGTTTCATCTGTTCCAGGACTTACAACTCTTTTGTTTCTCTTGTCTTATTGCACTGGCTAGAATCACGGGTATATTGTTGATTACAAGCCAAGACAGTGGGTATACTAGTTTAATTCTTGGTTCTAAAGTAATTATTAATGAGATTTCATCATTAAATATTTGCTGAGAGCATGGGAGAGGCACCCTTTATCACACAGAGAAAGTTCCTTTCTGTACCAACTTTGCTGTAAATGTTTATCATGAATTGGCAGTGGCTTTTATCAAATGTTTGTTCTTCATTTAGTCAGAGGACAAGGAAAGAAAAAAAAAGGAAGGGAAGAAAAGAAGGGAGGGGTGGGAAGAAGGAAAGGAGATAATAAGGAAAGGAGAGAATAAAGAAAGGCATACAGGTTATATTTTTTCATAAATAAACTGATTTGACAATTTAAAATATCTTGTGTTTAATTACGAACAAAGGAGAATAAAACACTCTATGCAATTTTATTCTTAGTATGATATTTTTATTAAATGAATTTTGATATTCCTTCTCTAGGGGATACAATGATTTTTATCCTCTCCTCATTCTTCCCCTCAACAGGTAAAAGCCAAAGCAGACTGTCTGCAATGTAAGAAAATGCCTATGGCATCAATATAATCTAGCATACTTTTTTATTCCTCCAAAAATAGTTCCATTGAAACAGACATGGCATACAGGAACTCCCCACTCATTTTCCCTGCGCTTTCTTTTTGCAGCCAGAGTGGGGTGGGGAATAGGAGGAATATCATCCATCTCATGTCTGCAGCTGCCCTGAGACTCTACCCCTAATGAGCCTCAAACACCATCCAGCAGAGTCTGGAAATGCAGTCACTGGCATAAGGACTCAGGCTGCTGTACTGCAGGGCAGTGTGGCTCTCAGCTGCTTTACATCTGGTCAGGAGCAACGAAGAGGTGAGAATCGATTGTGCTAGCAGATACTCTTGCCCATGAGTTGATGGAGCCAAATAAAAAAATCTTTCAAATGTTTGGAAATGCCAGGAATGCCTTTTCAGGGTTCTATCTGTATGCCGGGTGTGTGTGAAAACTGTACTCCCAAGGGTCACGTTTAATCTACCCAGGAACCTTCTAGGTGGCTTTCATCGTCCTCGTGTTAAATAGGAAGTTACAATCTTACAGTGACTGATAAACTCTAGCATAAACAAATAATAATAATGAACTAATACTGGTAGCAGGAACTCAGCTCAGTGCTTTACATATAGTTGCAAATTTAATCCTATTAACAACCTTACAACTACTATTACGATCCCTATTTTAAAGATGGAGAAACTAAGGCATGTAGTAGAGCAATTTTCTTAAAACCATTCCGCTAAAACAAGGTGACCAGGATGTAAACCCAGGCAGGCTGACTCCAGAGCCCATGCCCTACACCAGGGCCTGGCTAACTTTTTCTGTAAGGGGCTACCCAGCCTCTGTCATGACAGCTCATCTCTGCTTTCAGACACAAACAATCTGTAAATAAATAAGTGTGGCTATATAATATTAAACATTTATTTATGAACACTAAAATTCAAATTTCATAGTTTTCATGTCACAAAATATTCTTTGAGACACGGTCTTGCTCTGTCACTCAGGCTAGTGTGTAGTGGCACGATCACGACTCACAGCAGCCTCAACCTCCCGGGCTCAAGCAGATCTTCCCACCTCAGCCTCTGAAGAAACTGGGACTACAGGTGCTCACTACCATGCCTGGCTAAATTTTAAAAAATTTTTTAGAGAAGGGGTCTTGCCATGTTTCTCAGACTGGTCTCAAACTCTTGGGGTCAAGTAATTCTTCCGCCTCAGCTTCCCAAAGTGCTGGGGATTACAGGGGTGAGCCACTATGCCCTGCTTACAAAATATTATCCTTTTGATATTTTTCAATCATTGTAACATGTAGACACTATTCTTAGCTTAAGGCCCATAGGAAGTCAGCTGTATTCGATCTTCAGGCCATAGTTTGCTGACCAGTCCTGGTCAGAGGCCCTCAGCCTCAGCTTTTCTACTGTAACATACCCAAAGACAACACTGCCAGGCACTGCACCTCCCACAGGCACGCCTAGACATCGTCAGGCTCCAGTAGATAGCAAAGCTTGATTTGCATATTCTCCCTGCAGCTGGACATGCAGGGTCCTCCCCTGAGAAACAGGGGAAACATTTGACTTACTTTTTATGTGAGTAAACCCTATTTTATTGCATTTTATTCTCTTAACTTTCTAAACACAATGCCAACTTTCCTTGACCATTTAAAAATATATATGAACAAAGTACATAAAAAGTGATATGATGCCTGGGATCTACTTCAAAATAACAACAGTGGAGAAAGAGGATGGAGAAAGAGGAAAACAGGACTGGTCACAGGTTGGTAGCTGTCAAAGCTAGATGTCGGGCACAAGTACGTGACAAAATAAATGTCAAACGGTACATGTATTTGGTACATGCCTGTCTACGGTACATGTCAAAATTAAAAGTTTTTTTAAATTTTTTTTTTAATGGACATAAAATTGTTTTGCAAGTGTGCCAACGAATGCTGAACCGGAGTAGACAGGTGCTGTCTGTGATTTTTTTTTTACCTCAGTTATTAGGGAGGGCCTAGTGAGAAAGGATACTAAAGAGACAGACATCATCCAGAATAGAAGAAACCTATTTTTGTGTGTTGTAAAAAAGTTCCCACTACTGAATTTCAATAACTTCTAAATAACACACACTGGAATAGGGAAAGCTCCATGTGTTGGGAAAGAGAACACTGGGAAAGCTACTTCACAGCATTTAAAGACAGCAACCCCAAGGAGAGCCATGGGCCAAGTCGCCACACCCCCTGAAGTCTTTTATTGTATTGACTGGCTTAATTCACTCTCATTAAGAAACCCTGGCCAGGCGAGGTGACTCATACCTGTAATCCCAGCACTTTGGGAGGCCAAGAGGGGCGAATCATGAGGTCAGGAGTTCGAGACCAGCCTGACCAACATGGTGAAACCCCGTCTCTACTAAAATTACAAAAGGTGGCGGGCGCCTGTAATCCCAGCTACTCAGGAGGCTGAGGCAGGAGAATCACTTGAACCCAGGAGTCAGAGGTTGCAGTGAGCTGAGATCGTGCCATTGCACTCTAGCCTGTGTGACACAGCAAGGCTCCATCTCAAAAAAAAAAGGAAACCCATTAATGGGTTCCCAATCACTGAACTCCATGACATAAAACAATCCAGGGGAGGTCAACTCTAATTTATTTTAGAAACACACAGAAAAATAAGGTCCCTTCAAGATCAGTTTGTCCATGGACAGGAGTCCTTCATGTTCCTGCTGTATATATTTTAACTTGTGAGCGTGTTTTGTTTTCCTGTGAATGCCTGGCAAATTCATGTTTTTCTCGCAATTGATACAATAACATCATCTACTAACGAGGCTAAAACCTCCCATTTTTGCCAGATCCTCACTCCCCTTCTGCCTCTTACCGATCAAACAAATGTAAAGCTCATTACCCTACAATTGCCTTGACTTTACCACCCCGATTCCTCAGGGCCAAAGGGTGGTTCACATCATTTTACAGTTCATTCCCAAGATTCTCACCCTTCAAGACTTCTAGGCTACTACAAATATTCTTGTGTTCTAATTTTCTCTGATACCTCCTATTGCGAAGGCCTTCCCCACCCTTTCAGGGTCTCTGTTTGTTTACCCAGTGGACAATTCTTTAATTCCTGCTTCTGCCTCTTCCCAGCTATAAGCTTTACTTCAAATGGCCCCACTCCACCCAGCATGGGGGCACTTGACAGCTTGCTTTGTATCTTTTCTTTCAATGAATCCCTACAGATTTTTCCTCTTGTGTTAATGTTTTTCTAACAAAATGGTTGAGAATGAGCCATATTATTTTTCTAGATTTATCTAATTTAGCCTGGCTCTCACATTCACTAATCTTGTCTTAAGCAAGTTACTTACTCAGTTTCTTCAACTGAAAATGGGGAAATAACCTTGTAATACAGCAGTGAGAATTCTGTGGGTAGGAGCTATGCTTTACGGGGAATTTACAATCTGTGCAGGTGCTGGGCGAAGAGCTGTACATGGATTTGCTCTTCTCATCTTCAGAACATCTTATGAGAAAGCTAATATCATTATCCCCATTTTATAAGTGAGCAAGTCAAGGTTCAAGGAGCACAAATACACAAGATCACGTATTTCAGGTAGAGGCAGAATGTGGACCATGTACTGGACTATACGCCTCTGCTTCGTTATTCTGCCCAATGACAGACAGATAATGACGATGAGCACATAGCACAGTACTTTGTGAATAGCAAGATAATTATCAGAGCCTAGAATAGGGCTTACAAATTGTTATGTTTTTGCTAAAGATTATTCCCCCCGCCACCTTTGCCTCTAAGAACAGGTGAGCTTATCTATTCCCTTAATATGTGCATACTCTTTTTCAAAAAATTGATTTTGAAATAATCTTAGATTTACCGAACAGTTGCAAAATTAGTAGAGTGCTCCCATAACTCCTTTACACCACTACCTCTAATGTTAACATTTTACATAACCACAGTACATTTATCAAAACTAAGAAATTAACATTAGGGCAATACTATTAATAGAGTTACTGAGATTCAACCGGTTTCTGTTTTCCCACTAGTGTCCTTTTTCTGTTCCAGGATCTAATCTAGAATCCAAAGTTATATTTCTGTCCAATCTGCGACATAGTTCCTCTGTCTTGTTGTTTTTCGTGATCTTACAGCAAAATACCAGAGCTCTCTGATTGACACTTGTGAAGAGTACTGGTTATTTTATAGAATGTCTCTCACTTTAGATTAATCTTATGTTCTCTCATGATTAGGTTCAGGTTATGCATTTTTGGCAAGAATACAACACAAAGATGTGCCCTTCCTGGTATATCACATAGGTGGTACACCATGTTGCTAAGTCTTATTACTGGTGATGTTAACTTTGACTATGTGGTTAAGATGGTCTTATGGATTGAATTATGCCCCTACTGAAAGATAAGTGTAAGTTCTTACTCCAGATACCTGTGAATGTGACCTTATTTGGAAATAGGATCTTTGTAGATAAAATCAAGTTAAGAAGAGTCTTACTAGTTTAGAGTAGGCCCTAAATCTAATCACTGGTGTCCTTATAAGAAGAGGGAAATTTAGAGACATACATGGAGAAGATGGCCATGTGACAACAGAGAGGTGGAGATTGGAGTGATGTATCTACAAGCCAAAGAACACGAAGGATTGCCAACAAACACCAGGAACTTGGAAGAAGCAAGGATTCTTCTGCAGGTTTCAGAGGGAGCATGGCTCTGCTGACATTTTCTTTTCTTTTTTCTTTTTCTTTTTTTTTTTTGAGACATAGTCTTGTTCTGTCGCTCGGGCTGGAGTGCAGCGGCACAATCTTAGCTCACCGCAACCTCCACCTCTGGGTTCAAGTGATTCTCCTGCCTCAGCCTCCTGAGTAGCTGGGACTACAGGGAGTGCACCACCATGCCCGGCTAATTTTTGTATTTTTAGTAAAGACAGGGTTTCACCATGTTGGCCAGGCTGGTCTCAACTCCTGACCTCAGGTGATCCGCCTTGGCCTGCCAAAGTGCTGGGATTACAGGTGTGAGCCACCACACCCGGCCTCTGCTGACCTTTCATTTCAGACTTAGCCTCCAGAATATGACAATAAATTTTTTGTTGTTTTAAACCACCTAGCTTGTGCTTTGTTATAGCAGTCATAAGAAACTAACACAGGTGGTGTCTGCTGGATTTCTCCACTGTAAAGTTAATATTATTCTCTTTGTAACTAATACATATTTTGGAGGACTTTTTGACTTTGTGCATCCTTCTTAGTCCAATTTAGGGAGTGTTTACCCAGTATGGACAAAGTGGCCTTAATTGAAGTATACAGATGTCACTGTTGCGGGGAATGTCTCCCAGCTGAATAGGGAGAATCAGAAGGTTGATCCACAGAGTCAAGAGAGTCAGTGTCAGGTGGAGCTGGCAAGGAAGGAGCAGGTGAGATGGCTGGAAGGCAGGGCATGGTGTAGTGGACAATACAGGAACGCACGACACATAGGCAGCACTGAGGAGCCCTTCATAGAGCTACTTGAGCAAAGGAGGAATAAGACTGTGGGTACAGAAAGGAGAGCTGCCTTGGAGCTTGCAAATGACTGTCTATCTTTTTCTTGGAAATAGAAAAAGAAAATAATAATGAAATAATTGTTCCTAATTCTAAAATTTCCATTGACATATTTTTTTCTGTTTTTTTTCCCCCCGGCACAGAGCTAACTGACTTGGTGTCATCTGTTCCCAGAAGATGAAAGACAAATAATGAGGCCCAAATCCCAACAGAAACCTGGCTCCATTGATTAGGCCAAATGTGTTTCAGAATTACTGGTTTTTAACCCCCAAGGTGAGAAAAGGTCTTCAAACTCAGAACTATAATTTTCCTCTTGTATGCTTATCAGTGATTTCAACAAAGGGACTACAGGCTTTGTGGACTTTGACAAGTTACCAGGAAATGTTCTGGGAGGCATCCCTGCTATCTTTGTCTTGGCTAATCTCAAACATGGAAGCCACATTCTTGTGTTTGTTTTCTCCAGCCATGAGTTTGGTTGCCAGTTGTCTCACATTAGGCATCTAAGGGGGATTCGATTTCCTTTTGATAAAATGGCTCAACTCTTTCCTCTATATTAAGGTAACGTGCTATGAGGAAAAGATCCCAATTTCCTTCTTAAAAAAAAAAAAAAAAAAAAGCTGGGGTTTGTTTTGTTTTGTTTTGTTTTTGTTAATGAGGGAACAGGGACAGCCTGGATAACTAAAATCCACAAAACACCCTGAGTTGGTTCAGTCTCAAACCCAAGCTGCAGACAGGTTTTCGGGCTGCTGGATTGAGACTCCCACAATCTCTTGTCCCCTCTCATGGAAGTGCTAAGAGCAGATGACGGCAGAAGTCACAAGAGACTCTGGGCAAATCCACAAATTAAACCATCAACTCTCAGTATGTTCAGGCACAGAACTGAACATACTAATGTTAGAGGGATGACGTTTATTCTCTGTATATCAAGCTCTGTCTGCCTGAGCCAGGCAGCACCAAAAGCAGATTCGGCAGCTATGGCTTCTTGGCCAAAGCCTCCCTGTGAGATGGTTGCTTTCAGGGGGAGCCTTGAATAAGGCAGAGGCATAAGGAGGACAGTTGGCAGTTGAAAGAACTCACACAATGCTGGCAGGAGCCTCTGAAACCATGCTCAGAGGCCCTGCCCAAACCAGCTTCCTATAAAACACAAATTTTAAAAACCGGGGTAGAAAGAAATCACACTTTATGACAATTTCTGTAGTCCTCCTAGCTTCATTTCCTCCTGGCCTCCCCTGCTGCCTTCAAGTCCAAAACACATGGTAGCAAAATACTACAGCTCTCTACTGTTTGTATAAACTGAATGGCAAAATGAAGGAAAGGTGGGGGTAGGGGGCAAGCGAGATGGATTTCTTCCAGTACACCCGGGAGAAGCAATTGATTTTACTACAAACTTGGAGAGGGTGAATGTTCATGGCACACCATTTTGTTTCTGAGAGAAGACTCAAGCAAGTTATTACCTTTATTCTTCTTGGTACCACTGAGTTTTTGCCCCCACACTGGAAAAGTAACCTGTCCTACTTGCCTGCCATGGGGAAGTTCATTTTTGCTGAGCGAAGGTTTACGGGCTGAAAAAAAGAACCTTGGGAAATAATTCAGTAAAATACAGTACTCTGAGAGGTGAAGCAAGCAGCAGCCTAGGTTACAAACATAATCTCTAAGCAGAGCCAGTAAAATGAAACAAAACCACTGTTTCAGACACTGTATTTTTGGCTAAGGTTTCACTCTGCAATAACTTTCAAAGTTACTCGTTTTAGTTAACATTATAAGGGTAAGTCAACATTTGTCCTGGCAGCAAGCCCAAATTTGTTATTTTATTAGTCTGCTACTGGTTAAATTGGCCCAAGATTAAACACATCTAATAAATAGCCTTAAAATATTGAAGTTTAGCAGAAAACCACATTCAAGTTCTCTTTACACAGGATGTTACTATTACTTAACCTTGGGCAGAGGGAGAAATGCACACCCACACCCCGGTTAAGTTCCTTTTAGCAAACACCAGCCCCCATTGCCTGAAACTCATCTTGGTCATGCCCAGACATGATGCTACAGACTTTCAGAGAAAGAGGAAGCCAAATATTTAGCTCTGTCTGTGGTCCCTGGCTCCACATCTGCCTTCTGAGGCAGAAAGGGCCAGATGCTCAGAGCTGGAGAACTTTAAAGAGTTCAACCTCCTTAAAAATTAGGAGTTGCCAGCAGCATCAAGTCTCTGTGGCCTTACGGGAAGGCCAGCCATAGGCCCAGAGGATGTTTTCTCACATCAGGTTATGCATTTTTGGCAAGAATGCCACAGAAATAATGTGCCTATAATGCACACCCATCCCCCAGTCTGGAAAATGGGGCTGGACATCCCTGGTTGGATGATGCCAACAAGGCACCCAGAGGTAGAAAAGGTCTCCTGGTCATAGCCACGGGGTCCAGAGGAAGGTCTCTGTGGCTTTGGGGTTCTGGAGTCAGTCATTTCCTACTGACTTCTTGGAAACCTTTGGGTGGAATATATGTTCTGCATTTGTTCATCTCTGTAAAAGGGATTCCCTGGCTTCCCCTTGGGTGGGGTTGAAGGGGAAGGGGGAAAAGGATGCCACTGGGAGTTCCATTCCTCCTTCTTTAAGGACATTTTCTGGGCTCCCTCAGAGCTTAGGAATAATCTGAATGCCTCTGCAGCAAGTGACAAAGTTCTTATCACTCTGGCCCAAAGAGTGCATTGATTCTTTGCAAAGGATCTAAGGATAAAATATGAGTCAACCTGTCTGGTTAGAAAGCAATACCCTATGACCTTGGGCCCAAAATGTAACCTCTATAAGCTTAGTTTCCTCTGCTGTGAAGTGATGATGACTCTCCTACCTCCTCACAGAGTTGTTGGGAGGATCACAGAGACTAGGTGTATAATATGCTTGGCAGTCACCCGCCTGTTAGAAAGTCCTCAGTAAATATCAGAGTACTGCCCTTATTTCTGATGTCCTGGGAGAGGCGTGGTCTCTCTGCCAGCCTGCGCCCCTGCCCTCTTCTATTCCCTGCAGCACTGGATTTTGCCTTGATCCTTCCAGGGACAAAGCTGGAGTTCCATGTCACCTGCCAGAATCGTACCAATAACTGCTCTGGCCACTGAGGCTGCTACAAGATCATGTATTTTGATTCCACATTCCTGCCTTCCTTTTCTTCCCGTGGTTTTATCACCTGTTTAGTCAAGCTCCAGCTGGATACAGCAAAACAGTGGTGCTTTGGCAGGATTCAAGGCTATATTGGAAGAGAGGAAAGCAGTAAAATCTCAAGATAAGGACCCAAGTCCTAACCTCCCTAATCTGGGAGGTTTGCATTATCCTCCCACCTGCCCACTGCCACCAACACTGCTGAATTATGGGCTAGAAGAGCTGGTCTCCAGTCTTGCCAGATCCCAGTACTGTCTGGGATTAGGCAATGAGAGGAACTCTGGGCATTCAACCCATGTTGGATGTGCAAGGTGAAACTTCACAAAAATAATGTGTAACCAAGAAAGGACCACACAGAACCACAGAAAAGTCCTCTGTCTTTCTCATCCATCTGTCATTCTTTGAAGCTCAGCATTATCTTAGCTTCCCAGAAGAGGAAAAAGAAGTACAGAGATGAAAAAGGATGCGCAGATCTTAATCTCAGTGTCTCAAAGGAAGGACAGATTGTTCCAGCTGAATCTGGGATGATCAAACACATCTCAGGCAAGCAAAGCTGACAGTCAGGTCTGTCATCTGACTGAAAACTAGACAGGGACCAGGGATCCCAATTGGTTGCTGGGTAAAAACTACAGGGACATCTGACCAAGGGCACTGGGTCTGCAGAAGAAAATGGATCCCCTTCTCTTGATGTGTAGTTGGTTTCTGTTTTTGACAAGAACAACGATTTTGAGCAGACAGGCCTTGCAGAGATGTGACCTCCAGAGAGAAACACAAAATACGTCTGAGGTACTCCCTGGTAACTCCCAGCTGTCCCTTCTAGCACAAATTATCCTTTCAAATGTTTGGTCCATGTGTGTCTTCAGGAGCACATGCCCACACTTAGAACCAGGGGACACAGCACCCGGGTGTTTTAGAACACTCTGCTCCCAGCCGAGAACAGAATACATTCAAATCTGATTATTCAGAATGGAAAAAGCTACTAGCCAAACAACCACATGGGATTGATTAAATAGGAAATAAATTTTTAAAAATCTTAAACTTTCCTGTTTTTGGCTTTCAGCTGACATCTTACCACCCACTGAGCAATGGTATGCAGAAAAATAAGATACAAAGCATGCTGTTCAGGAAATTGTGAGGTAAGTAATCTATAATGGATTCATTTGGCATTTCTGTTGCCCCCACACACCCCAAATGAGCAGATGAATAGCTTCAAAATGTTATTCTTTGGGAGGGGTGTATGTGCATGTGCATGTGTGCAGAACACAAAACTGATTTCATTTGTTGAGACACTTTCCATTCTGTAGTGCATTTTTAATGGCAAGAATTAAAAAATACCCAGTAACAATGGATTTTTCCAAAGGTTCATAACAAACACTGACTCTCAGTGCTGTACATTTGCAACCTTGAAACATAGTGATTACATGTTATTTTAAACTGTCAGCAATTAATATGCAACCAGATGTATCATTATCTACAGTTTATTAAAATGCAGAAGCCTGTGAATATTTAAAAAAAAAAAAAACGATGTAGCACACAACAAAGAAGGCAAGGAGCTCAGAGACTCAGCTTTGCTCCCAGAATCACTCTCAGCTAGTTTCAATTCCAAAGAGATAATGGTGAAAATGGGTAGACAGTGGCAACTGACTTAAAATGAAAGAATAAATACAAACCTGTGATTTGGTTGTTGGGTTTTGTTAAAAAAAAAAAAAAAAAAAAGTTGGCTAGCCATTGTAGAGTCAAGGACATTATTTTGGTGGTAAAATAAAACTGGCATTTATTCCTAAGGTAAAGGATGCCTGCAGCAGAGAGCAGCAAGGTTCTCAAGTGTTTTCTAATATGGGACATCTACAGAGGAGAAGATTCCTTTGAAGACTGCTGGAAGTCTAAACTGGAAAAAAATTTCCTTGGTAAACGTTTCCCAAGCACTGCCAGGTTGGGAAGGGCACAAGGATGGAGTGGAAGGTTCTTCTTCTACATGCCAGGCCCTCCTTCCCTCTGCCCCAACATTTGAGAGTCAAGTGAGGGGTGCCCCTGAGTTTGCAAAGCAGGACTGTGCAGTGGGCCACTTGCCCTGCAAAGCTTCAATCAATTGCGATTAAATAAATCATACCCTGCCAAGGCACTTGCCTACTCATAGACTCTAGCAATTTTCTAGAAACAGCAGTCACCCTACACCTGATGCAGGTGTGACTCTTGTGACTCTGAAGCACTATGTAAACAATGAGGGAAGCTTAGGAAAGGGAAGGAGGAGGCACCAAGAGCCATGGAGTCACACACGCTCTCATCTTTGCCATACAGCAACCCTGTTATCCTGTTTCATAGAAGAGGAAGCAGGTGTTCAGAGAAGTGAGATGACTTCCTCCAAGTCATATCCAGTAGTTAACTGGCAGTGGTGAAATCTGAATTCAAATCTACCTGCCTTGAAAACCTCCCCCGCCACCCTACACTGGCTTCCCAGGATATACAACTTCCTCTGATAATAAATAATAATATAATCACAATATACAGGACGACTTTGTGCTAGGCTGTGCCAAAGTGCTTTCTGTGCATTATTTCCTTGACTTAAGTTAGTGCTATTAATATACCGATTTCACAGTGCAGGCAACTGAGACTCAGAGGGGTTAAGGGCCTTGCCTGAAGTCACACAGCCCAAATTGAGCCCAAAGCTACTAACGCAGCAAGGCCTGGGTTCTTAATTAACCACAGCATTGTTAGTTTCCTAAACCAGGGGGGAACCCCGAAGTGAATAGGCTGTAGAGGCAAAAGGGAAGTAGACACTGACGAAGGAGTGGCGGAGGAGAGAATGTTCTTTCGGCATTCAAGCCCTATCGCTCTGGAATCAGCAGCTCCTCCTGACACCTCCCTGAGAATCTTAGTGAGCCCAGGTTCAAAGGTGTCCTGCTTGCGTGTCCCCAGAAGATGCTGCCCTCTGATAAGGGCACACTCGAGGACTGGGGGATGGCAGGCATCCAGCATCAGGGGGCTCATTGGATGACCACTTCTCAGTATTCCCCCTCCATAGTCTGCCAAGCTACCCAATGAAATAGCCTGCTTCTCCCCCTCCCCCTGGTTGACAGTCACTACCCGTATGATTGCGTTGTTAATGACTTGGTCAAACTGAAGTAGAAGTTCCTTGAGGACAGAAAGCATGCCTTTTCTAAACCAGGGGGAAAATGATACACAGAGCCAGGTCTCAAATAAATATTTACGGACAATTAAAGAGCATTAGGGGTCATTTTTTAGTTGTCTAGCTCTTTACCAGCTCATATCCATCACACTATGGAGTCTCCCTACATTTCCAACAAAGGATCTATTTATAATTAAAGCACCCTGTAAATGAATAGGGCATGAAGAGCTCAAAGCAACCTAATTCACCCTCATCTGCTTGCCTTGGGTCTGTGTCCATGGTTGGCATTTGGCTAGGATTCTCAGATGATGCATGTCAGGTGGGAGCTGGCCTCGGGACAACTTGCTTCCTACTCCCCTGGCCAGGGTGCCTCTCTACCCAGAGCTCACACACCAACCCCTGTTTGAAAGTCAATCTGGGAACAATCAGAAGGCCGCACTAGATTATTTTGTTGCTCTACCTGGCAGAAATGAATGTGAAGCTTGGCAGTATGCTTGGAACATCTTTTGTTTTTTTAAAAAATAATAATGCCCAATGCTAACTCTGATCACTTTATTTCCTACAAAGGAAGGAGCTACCTCCTAGCAGATGCCTTGGTAGGTATAACCACCTGTAGCTTCTACGCAACTGATCTATGTTTAAGATAGATGCTGCTGCTGCTGCTGCTAATGACCTATTAAGTACTTGCTTTGGTGGAAGCCCTTTATATGCTCATTTCAAATTCCCATTTTTCAGATGAGGAAACTAAGGCTTAGAGGATGAGACACAAGTCCAAGATCTCTCGGCTCACAGGTGGCCAAGTGGGGATTCAAACTCAGTTCAGGCTGACTTCCAAATCCAAGTTCTTAACCATTACATTCTAGGGCTGACCCCAATTAAAGTGTAATCTCATCCAATCCTTCCCGCCAGAGTGAAGGGGAAAAGGAACAGGATGGGTTGAATCATTTTAGCTGGAACTTTGGAATGTTCTTTGAAGCTTCGAAAAGAAAAAGATGTATGTTCTGAGGACAGAAATCTAGTTTTATTTTTTAAGTTGGCTACCATGTAGCACAGATTCACTTCCTATAACACATTAAAGCCAATTTTTATCTACTTAGTCTTAATATCTGAAATTTGGGTCCTATGCTAAATGTCCAAATTTCAAGTTTAGTTTGCAAGTGACTGTGTCAAACTTGGGAACTTATTGTAGACTTCTAATCCTAGAAAACCCCTCAGAACATGCCTTGTTCGCTGTTTCCAAACTCTCTGTATTGCCATGATAATTTTTTGCCATATGTACATGTCACCTGAGCCATTATGTACTATTTCCTTAATTAGTCATTTTTTACTTAAAAACTTATTGTAAAAATAAACTCTATCACTGCCTTAAATGGAAAATCACTATCACCTGTCATAAACAGATGCTAACTTCAAAAAATGAACCCTGAGGCCTACACTTAGTTACACAGGGAAATTATCAAGTGATGGGGAGGTGTTAAAGACACACTAATTCCAAGTGGAAACTTGACATAATCAGAGAATTTAAAAGGGAAAGTGATTAAATTATTTTGTGATTTGTCTTTGTAAGATTTGAGCTGCCCAAGTGGTATGAAACCCACCTTCTGGAAAATAACGATCTAATCCAGTCCTCTCATTCCAGAAACAGGCTCTGAAATGCCAAGACCCTAAGCCTACCTTTGCCCTGTCCCCTGCTACTTGGGAAGCTCTTGTACGAACCAGCTTAGAAATAAATGCTGCATTTAAGAGACTTCCGAAGCAAGCTCCTGTTCCTTGACGTTGGTGTCAGAATCAAGCTCACTCTTCTAGGCCCTTGGAACCTGGGCATAAAGTATTCAGAGACGAATGAATGCAACGTGTCTTTTCTGATGGTCTCTCCTTCAAAGCTCTCAGATAAGTCACCATCAAACATCTGAGGAGGAAGGAGGTGGAGGTGACAGTTCATCATGCGTCTGTGGCTTACACACAAGAAACCATCAGTTCTCCCTCTTCTTTATTTCCTTCTCGACGGTGGTTTCTGACTCCTTCTGCAAGATCACACCCAGACATCCCCAACGCAATCACCAGGATGGCTGACCAGGGATGAGAAAATGAACTAAGACTGCCAAAACCTAACACGATATTGATAAGCCACTTTCACCACGCCCCCCTGGCCCCCGAACCCATGTGAAGTCAAAAATTAAAAATAGTCTTCCCCAGTGACCTTTAGTTATCTTCTCTGTATTTGCCTGGGGTTGTTCTTGACATGCCTGCATCATTCGCGATTATGAAATGTTAGTATGCCAACATAAGATAGCACACTTGAAATGGGAGCTTGCCCTGGCCTTGGGTTCAGAAAGCACCCACAGGGAAGACTCACTATTTTGCCCCCCTCGGCCATCTGGCCGGACTCCATCTCTTTCCGCCACTAGCTTGTTCCTTTTCCTTCTGTAGCGTCTTCCTCTAGGAAGACTCCACATTTCCAAATCTGACAGCCCATGGCAAGTCCAAAACATTTACCTTTCTTTTTTCCTTTTTACATTTTATTTCAGGGTTCAGACACAGGCTCTCAGCTTTATTTAATTCAATCAGTTTGCCAACTTCTAATGCTAACGGTATTTACAGAAAGAGTGCCCTCGGGAAATGCTGTATTTCTTCTTACTATTTATCACCTGTGCTGCAAGCATTAGGTGTGCAGAGTTCAGAAAGACATCATTTTAAGATATGTTGTGGCCAGAAGTAGTGGCTCATGCCTGTAATCCCAGCACCTTGAGAGCTCGAGGCGGGAGGATTCCTTGAGCCCAGGAGTTTGAGACCAGTCTGGGCAACACAATGAGACCCTGACTCTACAAAAATAAAACAACTGAAAGAAAATTAGCCAGGTATGGTGGCACACGCCTGTAGTCCTAGCTGTAGTCCTAGGACTACAGCAGTAGCTACTCTGGAGGCTGAGGTGGGTGGGAGGATCGCTTGAGCCTGAGAGGTCAAGGCTGCAGAGAGCCATGATTGTGCCACTGCACTCCAGCCTAGGCGACAGAACAAGCCCCTATTTCTAAAACAAACCAACAAACAAAATACATCACCTATGTGTATTGAAGTTTGTATCTATCCATTCCTTGTGGGCTTTTTAACAGTGATCTCACATCAAATTTAAAGTAGGACCTTGCACTTGGAGATTACTCTGTACAGTGTTTTGGCTAACTTTAATGGGGTTCACTTAGAACATCCCCCAGAGAGACAGTGCTGCTTATCACCTACCCAGAACCATGACTGGCTTAAGCCAACATTGTGACATACCAAGAGGTCAAGACTGGGCAAGGAGGGACCAACATTGGGCCCTGCCTCCTAATTTGGAGGGACCAACATTGGGCCCTGCCTCCTAATTTGGAGGGACCAACATTGGGCCCTGCCTCCTAATTTCTCTGAATCTTTTTCCTCAGTTGACCAACAAAAAGGACAGCTCCAGAAAAAAAGAAAAACAAAGAAAAAATGAAAAACTAAAAAATGAAAACCTAAAAACAAACAAAATAGCAAAATTAAAAAATAAAAAAGGACAGTCCTTGCCTTGCCCAGCTCCCTCAGCTACTGCAAGGCTCAAAGGAGAAAATGCATGTGAAAATAAGTGACTGCTGGCTGGGTGTGGTGGCTCATGCCTGTAATTCCAGCTACTTGGGAGGCTGAGGCAGGAGAATCACTTGGACCCAGGAGGCAGAGGTTGCAGTGAGCCGAGATCTTGCTGCTGCACTCCAGACTGGGCAAAAGAGTAAGACTTTGTCTCAAAAAAAATAAAAAAAAAGAAAAGAAGGCCAGGCACGGTGGCTCAAGCCTGTAATCCCAGCACTTTGGGAGGCCGAGACGGGTGGATCACAAGGTCAGGAGATCGAGACCATCCTGGCTAACCCGGTGAAACCCCGTCTCTACTAAAAAATACAAAAAACTAGCCGGGCGAGGTGGCGGGCGCCTGTAGTCCCAGCTACTCGGGAGGCTGAGGCAGGAGAATGGCGTGAACCCGGGAGGCGGAGCTTGCAGTGAGCCTGACTACTATCTGAACAAAGGGTGGCATTGCTCTGGATTTATTGAGCACAATGAAAAAGGAAGGTGTCCTCATTGCAACATACCTGTCCCCACTTCTCTACATCCCATATGCACACATATAGGTTTAAACTGGTTACAATGAGTATATAATCATGCTCAACTTTTTTTCTCTTTATTTTTTCCAGGAACACTAGGGTATTTCTGTTTGCTAGTGAGTAATGGCTGCAAATGATGTCACTGACCCCTGTGCCAGAGGCCATGGTCATGGAGCTATTGCTCTATTGTAGGACAGAGAGGTTGTTGGCTTTTCTGTCCAGTTAAATAGGAAAGGATGCTAGACTGGAACCAAACCATCAGACTTCAGGCTCCAGCTAGGCCATTCCCAGCTGTGTGGTCTTGAGCAAATCATTGGACCTCTCTGACCCTTGGTATCTTCATCTTTAAAATGAGGACAATTATACACTCAGGAGAGCCAAAGAATATAGAAGTGCCTTGAAACTGTAAAATGCACAAATACAAAGCATGACTATTATTGCAAATAATGTCATTATGAACAACTTTGGAAACACAGCCTTTTCCCCACAAGAGCTAGAATACTACGTCCAATATCTGAACCATTTTTGTCTTTTAATATGCACAGAAAGTGTGTTATCTTCTTTTCTTTTTTCTTCTTTTTAATAGACACAAGGTCTTGCTATGTTGTGCAGGCTGGTCCCGAACTCCTGGGCTCAAGCAGTCTGCCTGCCTCAGCCAGCCTCCCAAAGTGCTACGATTACAGGCATGAGACACCGTGCCCCACCAATAAGTGTATTATTTTCCAGCAACATTCACAGCATTGGGTTTTTTTCTTTTCTTTTTATTTTTTAAGACAGAGTCACACTCTGTTGCCCAGACTGCAGTGCGGTAGCACAATCTCAGCTCACTGCAACCTCTGCCTCCCGAGTTCAAGCAATTCTCCTGCCTCAGCCTCCCGAGTAGCTGGGGTTACAGGTTCCCGCCACCACGCCCAGATAATTTTTGTATTTTTAGTAGAGACTGGGTTTCACCATATTGGCCAGGCTGGTCTTGAACTCCTGACCTCAGGTGATTCGCCCACCTTGGCTTCCCAAAGTGCTGGGATTACAGGTGTGAGTCACCACGCCCAGCTTGGTTTTATTATGTCTTAAAAATAGTTGCAACATCAATTAGGTATAAAATAGCACCTTATTATTGCCTTTTTCATTTCTATAATTCCTACTAGAGTGAACATTTTAAATAATCTTTACCATTCCTTGTGTGTGAACTGCCTTCTAGTATCTTTGGCTTATTTGTCAATGAATATCTTAGGGTGCTTTTTAAATATCTGTATAAATTATTTATATGACAACAATGTTAATCTTTAGTCTGTCATCTTTACTTCAAAAATCTTTTCCAATGTATTAGTGTACTTCTCTTCTCTAAAGAAGCATATTAAGCCTAAAAGAAATCCTGTTTGTTGACACAGCATCATAGAGTGTCTTTGCACTTATCAATACTCAAGATTTTCAGGCACACTAAAGATGTCCATAAGAAATAAGCAAGGACAGGAAAGAGATAGGACAGTATGTCACATTTGGAAAAGTTAGGGGAACCAGGAGCACTGGGCCAGGAGAAGGAAAGCATCTGAGGGGAGAGAGGGAGAGGAGAGAATGCACATATGCGTGGGTGGAGTGGGAGAGGTGTGGAGAGAGAGTAGTTTTCAAATACTTAAGGGCGTAACACATAAGAAAGTATTACTGGATCAGGCACGATGGCTCATGCCTGTAATCCCATCACTTTGGGAGGCCGAGGGGGGTGGATTATCTGAGGTCAGGAGTTCGAGACCAGCCTGGCCAACATGGTGAAACCCTATCTCTACTAAAAATACAAAAATTAGCAGGGCGTGGTGGCGTGTGCCTGTAATCCCAGCTACTCAGGAGGCTGAGACAGAAGAATAACTTGAACCCAGGAGGCGGAAGTTGCAATGAGCTGAGATCGCACCACTGCACTCCAGCCTGAGCAACAAGAGTGAGACTCTGTTTCAAAAAAAAAAAAAAAAACAAAAACCACCAAACAAACAAAAAGTAAAGTATTACTGAATAACATACAGCTCCAGGAAGCAATGTTACAATTAAGAAAGGATTTTCTTGTCATCTATACTGAACACAGATGGAGTACACTCATCCTTCAGTATCCAGGGGTGATTGGTTCTAGAACCCTCTCAGATACTAAAATCTAAGGATGCTCAGGTCCATCATATAAAATGGCATACTGTTTGCCTGCATCCTACCCATATCCTCTTACACTTTAAATCATTTCTAGATTACTTAAAATACCCAATAGAATGTAAGTGATAATTGTTGTTATCCTGTATTGTTTTTTATTTGTATTATTTAAAATTGTTATTTTTTATTGTTTTATTCCCTAATATTTTCTTTTCCTTTTTTTTTTTTTTTTTTTTGAGACAAGGTCTCCCTCTTTCACCCAGGCTAGGGTTGCAGAGGCACCATCTCAGCTCATTGCAGCCTCAAACTCCCTGGCCCAAGCAATTCTCCCACCTCAGCCTCCCAAGTAACTGGGTCTACAGGTGTGTGCTACCACACTTGGTGAATTCTTTGATTTTTTTTTTTTTTTTAAGAGATGGGGTCTCGCAGTGTTGCCCAGGCTGATCTCAAACTCATGGACTCAAGCAATCCTACTGCCTCTGCCTCCCAAAGTCCTGGGATCCAAATACTTCTGATCAATGGTTGGTTGAATCCGTGGACATGGAACAAGTGGATATAGAGGGCCAACTGTATACAATCTAAAATGTTGTCCCTGGAGGTGTTTAAGCAGAGATTGAATGGATCTGGCAGCAGATAAGATTGGGCTACATGTTCTCAACAGGCCTTTCCCACTCTGAAGTCCTCTGATGCAATGACCCTGGGTCATTTCCTGGAGGCTGGATTTGTTTGTTTCATAAATCCTCAGGAAAAAAAAAGCCTGTTTTGCTACTCCTTTCCTCCTCATCTTAAGAGCCAGAAAGAAGAAAAAAGTCTAGTGAACTTACCATTAAGGTTTCTGGTTCAGCTCCAATTAACTGAAATTTACTAATAATCAGGGCTACCTTCTCTCAAAAGGACACAATGATCCAAACAGAAAGTCCGGGCACAAGTGTTTCCAGACTTAAAAAGAATCACTCCTTTCCCAGCCAGTAGAATGTTCGGAAACCTTTCCTGATTAACTTGTGACACAGTCTCTCTCTCTTTTTTTTTTTTTTTTTGAAGATGGAATCTTGCTCTGTTTCTCAGACTGGGGTGGTGCTCGGCTCACTGCAACCGCCACCTCCCAGGTTCAAGTGATTCTCCTGCCTCAACCTCCTGAGTAGCTGGGATTACAGGTGTGTGCCACCACGCCTGGCTAATTTTTGAATTTTTAGTAGAGACGGGGTTTCACCATTGGTCAGGCTGGTCTTGAACTCCTGACCTCATGATCCGTCCACCTCAGCCTCCAAGTGCTAGGACTACAGCTGTGAGCCACTACACTGGACGTGACACAGCCTCTTCTAAACTAGTTACTGGTGTCAACTTGTTTAAAAAAAAAAAAAAAAGGAAGGCAATAGAAACCTCTGGCCTTCACTCCTGACAGTCCATGAGCCAATATAAGAAGAAATGGCAATGCGGTCATGGCAATTTCCTCATTTTGTGTGTGACCTCTACCCACTATCAAGGCTGACAAATTATGGAAGGCAACTGCACACATACATCACAAAGTAGCCCTTCCAGATACACACATCATCAATAACAATTACATTTACACAGGGCTTTGCACAATTAGGATGTGATCAGTAATTTATTTTCTTTCAGTAGTTATGAAAACAGTGGCATCTGTCCAGGATTTTTATGGGCAATCACAGGGTGTCTTGAGAAAATGACACAATTTGCAAATATCCAGATGGTAGTTGGGCCTTCCAGTGATTGGTTTACACAGAAGGCCTGTGGTTAATATAGATAAGCAAAATGACTAACAGAACTAACGGTGTCACCTCCAGAGGTAAGCATGCAGAATTCTGCCAAAGACCACCTCCTTGGTCTTGAGAAACACAAAATGAAGATTGCTCAAACCCTCCCAAATGGGGGCTTGCAAACCCCACTCCCGTGAGTTGCAGCCGTTCTATGAAGTGGGCTGCCAGAAGCATTGACTAACGGTGGGGTTTCCTAACCAGACAGGTTTCCTAACCAGACAGGAAAAAATGGGCCTTCGAGCATCAGGCAATTTTTTGGGGCAGGTGGGTTCATCCTTCCCATGTTATGTGGTGAGACAACCAATGATTTAGTCACTTAGAGGCAATGTGATGTGGTTGGAAAAGTACAGACTTCAGGGTCAACTGGGTTTTTAGTCTCATCTTCTTGACCCAGTATTAAAGCCATCCTGGGAAAGCCACTACCTGTTCTGAGCCTCAGTTTCTTCTTCTACAAAAGGGGGTATGAATACCAACCTCATAGGATTACTGTGACGATTAAGGGACTTACAGTAAAGTCCCTAATGAATTGCTGTGTGTAAAACAGCATTCAGGCAATTAGACTGGTGATCATCATGTTTCTTAAAACCATTTTAAGAATCTGTTTTGAGATGTAAAGGTCGTAATTATAATGACATTTTCTGAGCACTTACTACATGCTAGGCACTATGGTTAGCAGTGCATATGAAACATCTCATTTGACCCTCACTATGGTCCTAGGAGTTAGAGCTCTCATCATTTCCATTTTTACCGTTGAGGAAACAGGTTTGGAGAGGCACAGTAGCTTGTTCAAGGCCACATCACTAGCAGGTGGTGGAGACAGCATTGAGACTCAGGCAGTCTTATTCTAGTCAATGCCCTTGAACAGCATTAAATGTACACATGTAAAGTCAACACATTTTCCTCTTCTATTGCTAGTTCATGTGCATTTTTAAGGACCAAGATTCCCAAAATAATTTTCCAACTGAACAGCCTCAGAATGATGGCTCAATGACCATAACCAGATCCTACAGCAAGTGATGGCCTTTTTCTGGGTAGCTCCGTGTGGCTTTCCACCCAGCAAGATCTCTGAGGTCATATGATTCCTGGAGTCTATTTAATCATCTGAAGAAATTACAGGATTCTAACTGTAATAACTCCTTACGACTAGTTTCATGTGGCTGTTCAGGTATACTATCAGTTCAATACAATATGATACAGATTCCAAGAAATGTACAGATTACTAGAAACCAGTAACCCTTTAGCTTTTCAGCTGACATTCAAGGAGTACAGCCCGAGGTGCACACAATTTTAAAATGCACATGTTGACTGATAGAGGCATAAATCGTGGCAGGAGCATAGGGTTCACCTTGCCCTTTAGAAGTGAGCCTTAAAGGATACCTTCTCAGTTATGTAAGGTGCTCAAGGTTATACTTAGAAGATAATATTTTAAAGTATTTTGCATGTCTATTAAGTTTTGTATTACCACCCCACCTTTTATCCCACAGAGGTAAACACCCTTAGATGCTACAAGGGACGCTGATATTAAATGCTGGACTGAATCCATCAGGAAATTTGGCATTGGATCTTGGCTTAGCTTCTGATTTTCTTTGCAGCTTTCTGTAAATCACCTCCCCTCAGTGTCCTTATTCATAAAGTGGAGAGAACAGTACAAACTTTATGTTAACCTTACAACATGTTTGGGGTCTCAAGTGAGACACTAGACATAGTAGACTTAGAAAAGGAACAGAGCTCTGTCATTTCTAGGTGCATGTCATTATTCTTAGGGTCATGCAAGGCTACTGGCTAAGTCAAAATCAGAACCTATACTTTGGAGACCCAGGGCAGTATTCAGCTATTCATGAGATAGGCCTATGGTCTATGGCGCTACAAATTTTGAAAAACTGCTGAGAGTCAAAAGCAATGGCTACAAATATCATTAACTAAATCAGGCCTAATCTGACCAATATCTAAGATGGTAAATTTTAAAACCGAAAGTAAGTTGTCCACCAAGCTGTCAGATATATTCTCAAAAATAACAGAAACATCTCTTTGTATTTTCATTAAAAATGAACTGGACCTAAAACTCTTAAAAGTTTCTCACAAGGCTCTAGCTTCCTTAGCCAATGTGTCCACCTTACCTGAGCTTGCTTCCTTTTCTTCACATTTTTTTTTAAGCCTTCTTTTTAAAAAGCAAACCTCACTACAGGGAAATACTGATTTTTAACTTACATTCAGGATAATTCATTAGAGGTAACACATTTTCTTCTAGTGACTGGATCAGGAGTTTAGGGCACCTATATAGACCAGTCCCTCCTGGCATGGGAAGTAGATGACCAATAAATACAAAAACAGATAAACTGAACAAAGCTGCATCGAAGATTAGAAGAAATAAGCTTAATGCTCATATCATACCACATTTTTCATCCACAAAGTCTACAGCCATGTGAACTAAGTTCCTTATATTTCACAATTAATGATTATAGCCAGCAGGATCTCACGGATTACGGATATTAAAATTAAACATATGCCACCCAACTCAAATCCCCATGTCATAAGAAATAGCATTAAAAGGCAGTATTATACTAACAGACAGCAATATTATAATCCCTGTGGAATATTTTCAAAAGCTTAAAATAGATCATTTAAAAAAATAAAAATGCATTTTTAAAATATCATTTTTTTTTGCTTTCACTGGAAACTACCACAAATAAAAAATTACAAATCACTTAAATCTTGAGTAGAATTTTTATTTACTTTTAAGAGAATGCTTATTTTTGCATATTTTTTTACTCAGTGCGTGGTATCAAATGTACATCAACGCCGCTTGCCTGTTCTCCAGGAGCCTTTTCCTAAGTGGCTTTCCCCAGTTCACTTGCTGCAAGGATAGGAGTGAATGCTAGAAGGCACTTGCCAGTGCCATGCTGTGTGCACTGTCCTACCCATGGCAAATTCGGAAGGAACAGCCATTACACACGGCCATTAAATGTTTAAAGGGCGCAGGTGCCCTGTTGCAAGGGACTTTGAAGGTCAACAAGTCCTGTTTTCCTAGAAAGGCCTCTGGATAGATCCATTTTTCTTTTTATTATAACCACATTCTTTCTACAAAGAAAACAATCACTCTTAAAAAAATACTTTCAGAGGAATTAACAGTCAATGCCTAGTTTATAAACAATTATATAATCATGTTTTTCAAAAGGCTGACAAGTGAATGCTATTTTTTAAACATTTACGAATACTGATGACACCTACTGGTGGAAAATATATTTTAGTTAACTGCTTATGGAGAAGCTAGGCCTACAAGGGTTAGCCGCCTTTTGCACTGATAGTGAAACCAGAACACTACCCCCTAAACTCACTTAGGTCTCTTTTTCCAACTTTGCCAGTTTCCATTATCAGAAAATGATATGCTCATCAATGAAGTCAAAAGATATCTCTGCCTCAAAGTGTATAAAGCATACTTGATTTAGTGTTTAAATCAAACACTAAAAAACAAACAAAAACCCCAATGGTGATAGCTGAAAAATATTTACCAACTATCTCCAAAACTATTCCAACCCCTTCCTTACTTCTCACACCAGGATATCCCCATACAAGGAAAATAAGTCATATTGTATAGTCTAGATCCAGCTACCAATGAAGAAAATTAATATTTGACATGTGATAAGTTTCATCATATTTATGATATATAGACATATCAATATTCTATGTATAAGAATAAAATTAAGCAGGCAAGTTTTGCCTAAGCCTTTAGCTAAACTACTCAAAAACACAGGACTAAGTGATAGTAGGAAGGGACTGGTTAGAGTCCTCAGCTATCCTCACTCTTTGGCCCACTTCAATTTATTAATTACATTGGCTATGCCTTTCTTCCTTACAAAAGGAGTTAGAGCGGGCACCAATTGTGCTGCTCCTATGCTCATGAAATTAGGAAGTTCCCACTGAAAAAATATTATATTCATTCCAGGCCTGACCAACCTGAATTCTATGCAGGTGCTGCCATATCAAACCTTAAATAAGACTCCAGATGCCACTAGGGCCATCACATTTTCACAGCTGCTGGCAACAAAAACTCTTTGTGATAATATTAAACTGAGCTGGGCTGTGGGGTTGGGTTTAGGTGAGGGAGAAGTTAGTTTGTGCTCAGCTTATAGAAAGCTGAATACAACCAGAGACTGTTTGGAGTCATGTCAGCCTGGAGCAGCTCTTGCTAGAGGAAATGAATCTTTGATGGTGTGCTCCTGAATATACATGATTCAGTGAGCCAAGTGCATACAGCTGAGCAGACCTAAGGAAGGTGAGTGGGTGGAACCTCAAGAATGCTGTGACAATGCCGGATGCACACCTGCTTTCAGCCTTTCCCTGGTGGCCGTGGTGATGTTTGCAGAGTGAGGTGTGGGAGAGTGGAAAGCTCCCAGATACACGCATGAGTGGCAATGACCACCTGGGTCCTGTGGGTTCCACTGCAGCTTGACCACAGCAAAGCTGTAATCTAGTGAAAGCGACTGTATTCCCTAAGACCCTCAAAGAGAGGGATGCTTTCTCCTCCAGCTGAACCCAACCTTTAAGACCACTGAGCCATGTGCCAGAGAAAATAACACGCAAGAGGAAAAGGCAGACTAAACATTACCTGGGAGCACTCCTTCACATCGCCCGCAAGGCACAGTAAAGTTCCCAGAAAGAGAAATGTTTCCAATGTTCCAAGGCAGCTTTCCATTGCCCTGAGGACTTTAATTCATTTTCAAGATCCATGTGGGAGACACTCCAATTTACTCATTTAGCCCCAGCCCCTCGGCTGACTGACCCTCACTGGCCACAGGTGATAGGCAGAGGTGCTGTGTCCTGTCTTTGCTGCCAAAAGGCTGCAAGGCCAAGTCTGACAGGTGAGAGGGCTGGAACTTCCCTCTGCTCTCCCATCCCAGGCAAAAAGAAACTCGCTTAAAGGGTAGCCCTTCCCTGACACTGGGGCTTGCTCACAAGTAGGAGAAAGTCTCTCTGCGGGTCCAGACAGAAGATGAACAGTCTGAGAGCCCTGCAAAAGCAAGGAGGCGGCTGCTTCCAGACCGGCAGGTAGAGGGACAGGGAGAGAGGGGGCAGCTAGTGTTTGGTCCACAGAGAAAGAGCTAGAGAAAAGGAGACAGGGTGAGAGATGGCGACGGGGAGACACAAAGAAGACGGTGTGAGATATGTAGAGAAAGTGACACACACGGAAAGTGAGAGATGGAAACAGAGACAGTGACACCGGGCGGGCGCCGAGAGAGTGGGAGATGGAGGGAGACGGACAGGCAGATGGCCCCTAGAGGTCCAGGTGCAGGGCGCGGCCCTACCTCGGCGTCCTTGGCCGGACCGCTGGCCGGGGGTAGCTCCAGGCTGCAGTTCGCCCGCTTGACCGTGAGGTAGAAGGGGTAATCCTTGGCCACCATGGCGGCTGCCGGGCCTGCCCTTTGGGATGTCACCGCTGACCCTAGGCGACTACAAAACTCCCAGGCGAAAGGGGGCCCCAGCTCCACGATGCCGGGCGGCGGCGGCGACACGGACACCGACAGCCGGCTTCCAGCCGGGCGGGACTCGACTGGGCTCCGGAGCCGAGTGGGCGGGGCTGTGCCAGCCACGCCTTGATGGGTGGAGATGGGCGGGCCGCCGGCTCGCACCGCCCCACGCCCACGTGCCGCCGCACGGACTCCTACTGGAGCTGCGAGGGGCGTGGGGCGGTCCCGAGGGTGGAGAGGGACCTCTCTCTCCAAGCGGGCCTTCGACTCCGAGCGCCCCCGCGGAGCGTGGGCCGCGATTGCGGGGCTGGCGGACCCCGTGATAGGTCCTTTCGGGTTCTTTGGCACTCTCCGGTGAGAGAGGCTGCGGGTAGAAAGGAGGCTGGGGCGAAACCGGGCGACGGGGAGAAAGCAGGCTCTAGTGACACCCGGGGGCAGGAAGGAGCCTGGGGGAAAAGCGAGCGTTGTAAAAGCCCACATTAGAAAGGGGTGGTGTTCTCTCTTGCCTCTTCCCAGGCCACTGCACGCTTTTTTTTGTTTTTGAGACGGAGTCTCGTACTCGCTCTGTCGCCCAGGCTTTTTTTTTTTTTTTTTTTTTTTTTTAATGAATGTCACTGGAGTATAATCTACAAATGGCAAAATGAACCCATTTTAAGAGTACTGTTTGTTGAGTTCTGACAAATATAAACACCCGTATAACCACCTCCACAGTCGGTATACAAAACATTTCCACCACCCCGGAAAGTTCCCTGGAGACCTTTCCCTTTGCACCCACTTTTAAATTTGACTAGGATGTTCAAAGGCTGTCTGACACTCAAGGGCAATCTGACAGGGTGTCCTTCAAGTATAAAGCTCTGCATGGATGACCCGGCACTACCACACCTTTCTGGATCCTTTTTTGAGAAACAATGACACTGGAAATACCCAAGAAGGCGATTGATTATAAGGTTGTTTGCACCAGCCCTGTCTGGGGCAGTAAAAAATAAAAAGTAGCTGGAAACAATGGTAATATATCCATCAATACGGAGTGCTTAAATAAAGTTTACTCACTGTGTAATACTACTTAGCAGCAGTGAAAAAGGAGATGGGTCTATGGATGTGGCATGGAAAGATCTCCAATGTATTAGACTCAGTTTAAAAATAATTGCAGACTAAGCACAATACAATACCATTTATGTTAAAAAAAAATACAAGTTTACCACAGAATATCATATATTTTCTATAGAGACATATTTGTGGGTAAATAGCATTGAACGCTGTCTAGAAGAATCCATAGCAAGCTTTTACCAGTTCCCCTATGGCTGAAGGGAGGCACCTGGGTTTAAAGAATTAAAGATAGTGAACAAAAGGGACTTAAGCTTATAGCTCATGTTGTAAAATTTTTTGTAAGAAAAATACAGCCGGGGCAGCAGTGAAACTCTGTGTCTACAAAAAAAAAAAAAAAAAAAAAAAAAAAAAAATTAGCCAGGCATGGTGGTGCACACCTGTAATCCCAGCTACTCCAGAGGCTGAGGTGGGAGGATCACTTGAGCTGGGAGGCAGAAGTTGCAGTGTGCCAAGATCACACCACTGCACTCCAGCCTGGGTGACAGAGATGCTGAAAAAAAAAAAGAAAAAATAGAAAAGAAAAAGAAAAAAAGAAAGAGAAATAGAGAGAGGAAGGAAGGAAGGAGAAAAAAGAAAAGAAAAGAAAAAAGAAAAGAGAAAAAAAAATTGGCTAGGTACAGTGGCTCACACCTATAATCCCAATGATTTGGAAGGCCAAGGCAGCAGTGTAGCTTGAGGCCAACAGTTCAAGACCATCCTAAGCAACATAGGAAGACCCTGCCTCTACAAAAAATTTAAAAATTAGCCGGGTATGGTAGTGCATGCCTGTAGTCTCAGCTAATCCCGAGGTTGAGGTGGGAGGACTGCCTGAGCCCAGGAGTTCAAGGCTGCAGTGAGCTATGATTGCACCACAGCACTCTAGCCTGGTGACAGAACGAGACCCCGTCTCAAGAGAAAAAAAGAAAAATATCTTCATTCATGGCACTACTTGGGAAATTATAGCTTTTTTAATATTAAAATTATATCTTTTTCTTTTCTTTCTTTTTTTTTTTTTTTTTTTGAGATAGGGTCTTTGTCGCTCAGGCTGGAGTGTAGTGGCATGATCTCAGCTCACTGCAACCTCCTCCTCCTGGGCTCAAGTGCTCTTTCCACCTCAGCCTCCCAAGTAGCTGGGACTACAGGCCTGGACCAGTGTGCCCGGCTAAGTTTTGTATTTTTGTAGAGACAGGGTTTCACCATGTTGCCCAGGCTGGTCTGCAACTCCTGAGCTCAGGCAATCCACCTGCCTCGACCACCCAAAGTGCTGGGATTACAGGTGTGAGCCACCATGCCCAGCCCTAAAATGATCATCTCTCAAAAGTTATTTTGTAGACTGCACTGATGAATCTTTTTCCTCTTCATGTGGAAAGTCATGACTACATCAGGTGGTAATCTACTGAGACATTGTCTTTTGTTTTTACTTCCTGAGGATACAGGGGATAGTGGGAATGGTGATATCTAGTCCTTGTTTGCATGTTCTTTGCTTCTAGCTGAGGTCAGAACCCAGCAGTTCCTACTTCTCAGGCAGGACACCTGATAATACACAGCTCTTCATCCCAGGTATCAAATCCACACCCTGGCACTAAATCCACTTACTTTCCTACCCAGCTAGTGCAGACAGACTGCCTTTGGAGGCAGAAAGAATTGGGACCAGTGTAGCCAGCCTGTTATTACCACACATGTAAATGAAGCTCCTGAATGAGTAGAGGTTCCAACTGAAATTGAAGAGAGCACCTGAGTTTTTTTCCCTCTATAGACAACCTGAAGCAATGGGAAGAAAACTGCCTAAGAAGAGGTATGGGGCAGGAAAGAGCACCTCAGAACCACTGATTTTTCCTATTTGTATTCCTGAACACAACTTTATCATTTTAGCCTGAGCTGTGCTGATGGGGAGCTCACACAAGTGCCCCAAAAGCTTAGCCAAGCTTGGTGGGGGTGTGAGAGTAACCTCATCTCCAAGTAGCCCCTGATTAACTATGCAGCCAAAGTCAGGGCCAGAGGCAGAGACATGCTTCACTCAGGGCTTGCCTGGTCACCAAGAACCTGTGCCCAAGTACCTGAGCCACTTCTTACTCTCCTTCCTCTTCCTGCTCTTCTGGCCCTCACAGTCCACTATCTCAACTAGAAGACGCTGGCCATCAAAGCCACTGGCTTTAACCCCCAAAAGAGCTTGCTGGACCTTGTTCTCCAGTTGGAAAATGTACTTACAGCACCTGGTGAAGAAAATAGTCACCCTGGTGAAGTCTGATAGCCCTGGGACTGGGTTGCTCATCACAGTATCCTTAGGGCCAAGCAGGGAGTCTGACATACCATAAGTCCAGTGTAACAGTAAACAAACCCTAAGAAATATGTTTATTTTATTTTATTGTTTTGAGACAGGGTCTCGCTTTGTTGCCCAGGCTGGAGTGCAGTGACACGATCTTGGCTCACTGCAGCCTCAACCTCCTGGGCTCAAGCAATCCTCCCACCTCAGCCCCTCAAGTAGCTGGGACTACAGGCACATGCTACCACGCCCAGCTAATTTTTGTATTTTTTGTAGAGATGGGGTTTCACCATGTTGCCCAGGCTGGTCTTGAATTCCTGAGCTCAAGTGATCCGCACACCTCGGCCTCCCAAAGTGCTAGGATTACAGGCATGAGCCACTGTGCCTGGCCTCCAAAGAAATGTTAAAGTGCAACTTAGGTTGAAGCCCAACTATTGCAGAGCAATGAACAGTCATACTGATTGATGAGAAGGCTGCTGTATCCATCTTCTCTTAAAACATTTCTTTGCTCTCCTTAAAAGATACTGGAGCCATAAAAATCAATAAATACACAGGGCCACACAACATATGTATGGCAAACATATCTCTTTTCCACTATACATGCTAGGCAAAGAGAGAGAGACAGAGGCAGAGAGATTGCTAATGGCCTGTAACAATTTAAATAGTGCTGCAAAAAAGCATAAGCTACAAAAGGAAAGATGGGAATCTGGAATTCCCTTGGGTGGTCTGATTCTTCCAAGCTTCTTATAGCATGAATTTCTCACCACCCAGAATAGGAGTCTGGTGTTTATAAACATATATTTTTGGTACAACAAAGCCTATGAACTCTAGCCAGCAATTTTGGGTGTATAGAAGCCGTGTATATGGTCCTTGAGGCATTTAATGAATTTTCAGGAGTATTTTTGACCTCATGCAATTTCCACCTTGGTCCCTGACTTCAGCACCTTCCCCATATGTAATGCACTGCTCCACCATTGACAGATTTCGGTTTTGTGCAATCTGCCTGGGACTCTATCTGGGGGTGTCCATGATCAAAGACTGTCAGAAAACAGGCAGCGCTGCAGGAGGGCTTCCAAGCATATCCCTAAGGTTAGTGTCACAGTTGAGGGAAGCTGGTCCAGCCCTGCAATGCCGCCAAGCTAAGTGGCCCCAGGAGCCCGGCGCTCCCCATTCTGCCCGTGTGTGTGTTTATGGGTTTAGGAACAACACTGCTCTAACAGGCAGCTTCACTCAAAGAAACGGCACAAAGTGTCTTTCAGAACTTGCCTTCGGCACAGCCCGTTATAATCCTATAAAATGCTTCACAGTTGGGCAGCGTTCCCTGCCGGCCAGAAGCCTGGAGACTGAAATAAAGAGGGCTGTTCTGCATTTGCAGGAACTGTGCCAAGCCCAGGGCCTGTGGTCTTGCCTGTGTGGAGCGGGGGTCATTTGGGCTGCTGGTGGAATGGTGGGCCTGAATACAGAAGCCCACCACTGGTTATTGGCCCCTTTTAGACTTGCAGACAACCAGGCAAGGCTTGGAGACTGTCAACTCCTTAAATCCCAGTCCCATGACTGGGAGCAGAGCAGGCTCAGCCTGAGGATAAAACCAGAAACTAACGTGGCTGTGACGACCTTCTCAGCCAACAGGACAATGCTTTGTCCTGTTAGCGTTATATTTTAACATGAGGAATAGCGAGTTCTATTTTATTTTATTTTATTTTATATTTTATTTTATTTTATATTTTATTATTTTATTTTATTTTATTTTATATTTTTGAGATAGAGTCTTGCTCTGTCGCCCAGGCTGAAGTACAGTGGTGTGATCTTGCTCACTGCAACCTCCGCTTCCTGGGCTCAAGCAATTCTCCCGCCTCAGCCTCCTGAGTAGCTGGGATTACAGGTACACAACACCACACCCTGCTAATTTTTGTATTTTTAGTAGAGACGGGGTTTCACCATGTTGGCCAGGCTGGTCTCGAACTCCTGACCTCAAGTGATCTGCCTGCATTGGCCTCCCAAAGTGTTGGGATTACAGGTGTGAGCCACCATGCCAGGCCTGAGTTCCTTTTTCTTTAAAGGCTTGTTCATCCATCCATTCATTCATTTATCAAATAATTAGTGAATGCTTATTACAGTCAGGTGTTCAATTAGATACATTTCTCCCCTCCTCTTCTCCACCAGTTCCTGAACTTCTATGCCAGGCAGGCGTTTAATACATAGTTGCTCAAAGAATATGGCCGATTTTAAAATGTGGTCTTTCAATTGTAAACTATGTGTTTACATTTGAAGGAGCTCAAGGAACAGTAGCTGATCCCCCAAAGCCTGGGCCTCCAATATGTGTATCTCCATCTGCTTTCCCTGGTATCTGAAGTCATCTCTTTCTACCTGCAAATGTGGCATGGATGGTGTAGGTATATGTTGGGCACATGAGTGTTGCAACGCCTTTTCCCTCCCCTTCCATTTGGGTGACATTCCCAGTTAATGCAAGCCCCCCTCTCCTCCTCTAATTTCAGTTTTGATGGGGAGGGAACCTGAAGAAGTTCTGGCAGTGAATTCTGACAGATCAGGACTGTGATTTACTGCTAGACAGGTAAAAATGGCATGAATGAAGCACTGATTATCTCTAAACTCATACCAGTATTACTATTCTCCCTTTGCCTGAGGAGCTGTCCACTGACTCCAGTCTAGATTTACAAAAATGTATCCCTGGGCCGGGCGCAGTGGCTCATGCCTGTAATCCCAGCACTTTGGGAGGCCAAGGAGGGCAGATCACCTGAGGTCAGGAGTTCAAGACCAGCCTGACCAACATGGTGAAACCCCGTCTCTACTAAAAATACAAAAACTATCCAGGCATGGTGGCAGGTGCCTGTAGTCCCAGATACTTGGGAGGCTGAGGCAGGAGAATCACTTGAACCTGGGAGGCAGAGGTTGCAGTGAGCCGAGATCGTGCCACTGCACTCTAGCCTGGGTGACAAAGTTAGACTCTGTCTCAAAAAAAAAAAAAAAAAAAAAAGTATCCCTGGATATTCTAAAGCTGGAAGTCTTAATTCTTGCATTTTCTTTAAGGTCTCATTTTCTGAAAAACTGGTTAAAGGAGAGAATCTCTCTCTTTCTCCCAACTGCGCTAATCCTGTGGATTATCAGCTATAAAGCAAAAAGTAGTAATAATAAATTAGCCAGTCACAGTGGCTCACGCCTGTAATCCCAGCACTTTGGGAGGCCGAGGCAGGAGGATTGCTTGACCACAGGAGTTTGAGACCAGCCTGAACAACATGAGACCCCCATCTCTACAAAAAAAAAAAAAAATCAAAAAATTAGCTGGATGTAGTAGCATATGCCTATGGTCCCAGCTACTTAGGAGGCTGAGGTGGGAGGATCCCTAGAGCTCAGGAGGTCGAGGTTGCAGTGAGCCATAATCATGCCAGTGTACTCCAGACTAGGCAACAGAGTGAGAATCTGTCTCAAAATAATTAATTAAAATAAAAATAAAAAATTAGCTATGAAATTAGCAAAATTTTATTTTTCAAAAAAATAATACTGAAGTGTTTTGTCCTGAAACATCATAAACATTTGCTAGCCTCTGGTTCATAAGAGCAATGCTTCTCAACCAATGGTGATTTTACCTCCCAGCAGATATTTGGCAATGTCTGGATATATTTTTGATTGATTGTCAGTGGACAAGGCCAGGGTGCCACTGGCATCTAATAGGTAAAGGCTAGGGATGCTGTTAACACTTACAATACACAGAATAGCTTCCCATAACAAAGAAGTAGCAGGTCCAAAATGTCAATAGTGCCACTACTGAGAAACGCTGTGGTAAACAGAGAGTGGCACTGAAATATGGCATTAGAGCCAAGGGAATCTGTGGGTATTGACCTCAAGGTATTTTCACTTTAGTTTTTGATCATTGATTGGTATCAAATATCAGCTTAGGCTTGGTGGGGCAAAGAAGAAATGCTTGAGTGCCAAGAAACACCAGAATAGGGCAATGAATCAAGTCTTCCCTGATGCCCAGACCGGACCCTTGGCTGAATAACAAATTCCATAAAACACAAGACAGACAAAAGAATAAAGAGGAATATAGGAGTAAGAGAGTGAGGGGACAGAAAATTGTCTTAAACTGCTTCAGGTACACAAATATACTTTAAAACAGCAGTGAAAATTAAAGTTTCAATGAAGTATAACAAAGAAGAAAACAGGGAAGAGGGAATTTTTTTCAAGTCTTATTCTTTCCCAGGACAACCTTTGCCACTATATTTGTTTTAGGGGGCAGAAATGCAAACTCAGTGATTAAATAAAAACCCCATTTACTATTTTCTTGATATATGGTGTTTCTGGATGCACGGCTTGTATAAACAAAAACCTGTCTCACTCAAGATTTTGCAGTAAGAATCCTGACCTTCTCCAATTTGAACTTATACCTATCAGCAGGCTTGTTCTGCCCACAGAATTAATAAAACATTTTCTGTGTACTACTAGAGTATCTTTGAACTTTATGGAGAGTCTGCCTTTGTTTGAGAGTATTTCATATTTGGGGGTTAAGGATTCAATAAATATGTTATATTTAATTTTTAAAATTTTTTAACTTTTTTTTTTTCCTTTGTGACAGAGTCTCACTCTGTCGCCCAGGCTGGAGTGCAGTGGTCGCAATCTCTGTTCAATGCAACCTCCACTTCCCAGGTTCAAGCAATTCTCCTGCCTCAGACTCCCAAGAAGGTGGGATTACAGATGTGTACCACCATGCCTGGCTAATTTTTGTGTTTTTAGGAAAGATTGGGTTTCACCATGTGGGCCAGGCTGGTCTCGAACTCCTGGCCTCATGTGATCTACCTGCCTCGACCTCCCAAAGGGATTACAGATGTCAGCCACCATGCCTGGCCATATATTTATTTAGTTATTTATTCCCTTCAGGCTACAACTAAGGTATTCGTATTCATTTATGTGGGTTTCATATACTAACCATTATTCAGAGAAATTAGAACCTAAAATGTGCAAATTCTAGCTTTGGATATTAGAGGTGTTTTCTCTTCTATCAACTACAAACTCAGTAATCAAAGTACCATATTTCGTCAAACCTAAGACTGTAATATGTGCTATTATTTTATGTACTCTCTAGAAAGAAAAATAGGCTGGGTGTGGTGGCTTACCCCTGTAATCCCAGCACTTTGGGAAGCTGAGGCAGGCAGATCAGTTGAGCCCAGGAGTTGGAGACCAGCCTGGGCAACATGCTGAAACCCTGTCACTACAAAAAATAGAAAAAGTAGATGGCATGGTGGCACACATCTGTACTCCCAGCTACTCGGGGGGCTTGAGCCCAGGAAGCAGAGGTTGCAGTGAGCTTAAGACTGTACCATTGCACTCCAGGCTGGGCGACAGAGAGAGACTCAGTCTCAAAAAGAAAAGAAAAGAAAAGAAAAGAAAAGACAAATATTGCCAATTAAATTATATGATCAATTGTAAGACCCTTGGCAATTCCAGAGAAGTTAACATGTGGAGGAAAATGTATAAAACAGCAAAATATGGCAGTATTCATATCATCTGGCCTGAATTTGAAAACCCATACATTTATAGAAAAATGACTTCTGAGGAGTCAGGGACACTTCCAGAGGCCACCTGCTATGAAATTGACTAAGAAGCTTATCAAATCCATATATATCCCTGAGCCCCACTTTGGGTCCAGTGAATTGGAACCTTTGGCAGCAGACCCAGAAATCTGTAAAACACCCTCAAAAAGCACTGTTTGAGTAACATACATTGTGTTATGAATCAGAATGATCAGCAAGCCCAATAATGAACCCCCCAGCCACAGGCTAGAAATGCTCTGACCACAAATCTTCAGTCCTGAGGTGCACAGGGGGTAATTAGCCCAATGGCTGTAGCATCAACACCCAGAATGGGCATAGGGAGCCTCTTAACTTGTTCATCCAAACAAACATGCACTGAGGAACTACTGTGTGCCACACCATGCTATATACAGATGGGTACCTCAAGGATATGATGAAAAATCGACAAATCTATACTCCGAGTAAACTACCAAGTAAGCCACCCACTAGGAGATGTGTTCTGGCTCTTGGGACTTGATTTACAATCTGGTATCCAAGGTTCCAATTTAAAACATGTTTATCTTCATAGCCAGAGGGCATGACAGCATTTACGTTTTTTAAAAAATTAGCTGTAGAGCAGAGAATGGGCGGAGGGCACTTGGCTTGAGATGTTTACTTGAAAAAAGACCTGGGGCTGGGGCTGGGGCTGGGGCTGGGGCAGGTGGTGGGGGTGGGGGCATGGGCAGAAGACTTTAATTACAGAACAAGTTCAACTAGTAGAAACAGGTTCGGGTACTCCTGGCAAATATGTGTATCATCTGGTGGGAGTGGAAACTGGCTGGTGTATGCTAGAAGCAGCATATTAGCTGAAAGTGTTCTGTGTGCTGTGGGTATCAGACACGTTTCACAGAGGGGTTAGTGGGTGTGGGTTAACTGAATGCTTTGGTTAAGTGGGAGCTGAATTAAGACAGTTTCTGCTTTACTTGAATTTTTTTCCATCTCACAGCCAAAACCAAGCTCAGCAAACAGTTCTCGTGCCCACAATTCTGATTAAATCAAAAGCCTTGGCAATAGAGGACTGAACAGAAGCACTTAGTCACTAGTTCCCCAGATTTTATCATGGTACTATCATTTGGTTCTTCAACTCTAGCATTAATAAGTACAACCACCTGATAGCTGTGCCTAGCTAATTCCTCTTACTCAAGGTTGTCTGTGACCCCCAGGCTAGGGTAATCCTTACTTTGTACCCCCAAGGTGCCAAGTACCTCTTCTTCCCCAGTAGTCAGCCTGCTCATATTGACTGATTTTATGTCTGTCTCTGCTGCCCGGCTGCAAGCTACAAGGGAACAGGGACCATATCTATCTTGCTCATCACAGTAGCCCCAGCTCCTCCTATGATGCTGGCACATAGCAGACTCTTGGCTCATATTTGTTGAAATGAAAATTAAATTGAAATGGGGCTAATCAAAGAACATGTCATGAAGGAAGCAAACCCAGAGAAGATTTTTGCAAGGAGGAACACACCATATTTAAAACTTCTGAGATGGGACCAAAAAATAATATGCAGAATACTATAGTGGGCTGTTTGAAATTTTGAAAGGTAATTCAAATAGGCCCCTAATTTTAATGTGTAGGTTCTTGAAGAGTCCAAACCACTTTGAGAAACGGCTCCTACAGTGTTAGACTGTGGGGGCCTCTCAGATATGATAGAGCTTTCAGTTCCTTCCAGCTGTTTACACACTAATTCCTGAACAAGGTGGACTTGCCAGGAAGGCTGAAACTAGTGACAAAAGGACGTCAAATAGACGCTGTGCAACATGCTCACCTGCCCTTTTCCTTCCCTTTAAAGGTTATTTCTTTCATTCCCTTCTCTAGGTTTTTGATTCCAGGTTAAACTCTACAAAAATGTTTTCTCCTTCTTTACTTGCCATGCTCACACCTAGTGTCATCTGTATCAAAACTTTGTTTTCTTGAGGTGGGCCCTAAGGGGCTGACTTTTAAGGGAGGGGGGAGATTTTGCCTGATGTTTCTGCAAGATTAAACATGGTGCTTATCTGAAGTTCCAGGCTGATGATAAATTATAGACTCAAGAACTTTTTATTCAAAGAAGCCAAAGGAAGAAGGAAACTTCTCTGCTAGCTGCTCCACCAAAGGGGGGTCATGTTCTCCCCTCCTAGAGTCTTACAAGAGATATTTTGAGAGATCATTCTGGTTTAGAGACAATACATGGTGAACAAAGCTCATCTGTCATTGAGTGGGAGGAAGGGAGGCAAGAAGGCAAGAGAGAATTAAAATTGTAAAGCCAACATCACGTGGATTCCTCCTTGAACTTTAATAACCCAGTGCTGCCTGCAGGCTCAGAACAACCAAATGCAATGGGTAGGTACAAGGATTGCTCTGGTGCCAGGAAAATGCAGTAAGACATAACTTTTACAAGGTAGGCAATGAAAGAGTGCCCTGCAGGAACAAAACAGGCTTTTAACATCTCCAAAGTTGGCAGCCAGATGCCTGAAACGTTGGCTTAGTGCATTCAAAACACACAACAGATAGAACCACTTTCTTTAAGATGAAGTCATCTTCCAGGAGAAACAATAGCTGGGAAGGCTGGGTTTTTATGATTCATGGGAGGAGGAGAATTTGATCTGTATTTTCTTTGCCACAGCCTATCCCATTTTAATACATGTTAGAGGTTTTCCACATGTTAGGAAAATTTTCTAGAATGTTTTGAAAGGGAAAAAATTCTGCAGACTGCCTCAGTTACTGAAAGAGTTCTCTTTCTCCCCTGGTTGGGGAAGGATCCAATTCTGTCTCACTGTGTTATCGAAAAGATCTGAAACTACAACTCTTCATTTGGATTCTGCTGTTATGAAATGCAGTTTTGGGTATCTTGTTACACTTTACCCCCAGAAGTGTTAAAGGAAGTGCCTGTCATCAAAATTCAAAAATAAATATAAAAATGATGCTGGCAGAGTTCAAAAACTAAAAGGATCAGCATTTTGCTTCAGTTTCCTGTTCATAAAACTTTATAAAAACAACCCACCCATTTAAAAAAAAAACCCATAACAATAGTTCACTATTCTTTTCCTAAATGCTTGCCTCATGCCACTCTGAAATTAGGTGCCATCACATTTCCTGAGTTATGGGCCCCAAACACCACATCCTTTTCCTCCCTCCCACACCCCCACCCCACCTGGCATAATTCCTGAATTTAGATGCTTCTCCAGTTTATGAGCTCAGTAGAGAGATGCCAACATTCTCCCTCCTACCTGTCCTGAAGAGGCCAAGCATCTGTACCAGCTGGAAGCAGGAATAATTGAGGCTTCCTTCCCCCAAATTAATTCTCACTTCCTAGAGAAGCTTTTAATATGGAAGGTTAAATTACAAAGTAAAGAGCTAGTAAACTGAAAAAGAATAAGATATTTCCCTCCCAATCTGGCTTTACAGCAAACTTTTCTTTGTGGAATACTCAACACTCTGTCCTTCTTCCTGGAAGAACGTAGAATACAAGCTCTAGAACAAGCTTTTCCAACCCATGGCCCACAGGCTGCATGCGTCCCAGGATGGCTTTTAATGTGGCCCAACATACATTTGTAAACTTTCTTAAAACATTATGAGATTTTTTTTTGCGATTTTTTTAAAGCTCATCAGCTATTGTTAGTGTTAGTGTACTTTATGTGTGGCCCAAGACAATTCTTCTTCTTCCAGAGACTGGACACCCCTGTTTTAGAATGAGAAGCGTGGGTCCAAATACCAAGTTTTCACTTGCCAACTATACGACTTTGGACAATTTACTTAATGATGACAAACATCAGTTTAAGCATCTATAAAATGGGGATATGAGAGTTTCAAGGCTTTAATGAATTAAAGACACATGAATAATCCAATGAGATAATATGTATGTCAGATTTCTAGGCATATGGTTAGCACGTAATCCATGCTATTATTAACCCTTCTGGTAAATAAATCATCCTTCTCCTTTTTTTTTTTTTTTTTTTTGAAATGAATTAAGGAGAAAAGATGGAATTTGGAGAACTTTTTCAACACTCCTTGCTTCCAAAGAGATTAATTCTTTGATTTAACCCTATAATTTCAAAAATGGATTTGACTGTCGCACATATATAAAAGAAGCAGTGGCCGGGTGTGGTGGCTCACGCCTGTAATCCCAGCACTTTGGGAGGCTGAGGTGGGTGGATCATGAGGTCAGGAGATCAAGACCATCTTGGCTAACACGGTGAAACCCCATCTCTACTAAAAAATACAAAAAACTAGCCAGGCGAGATGGCAGACGCCTGTAGTCCCAGCTACTCGGGAGGCTGAGGCAGGAGAATGGCGTGAACCCGGGAGGCGGAGCTTGCAGTGAGCCAAGATCGCGCCACTGCACTCCAGCCTGGGCGACAGAGCGAGACTCCGTCTCAAAAAAAAAAAAAAAAGAAGCAGCACAGTGAAGAGTGAAGTGACCTAAATTAGAAGACATGGGCCAGGTGTAGTGGTTCACACCTGTAATCCCAACACTTTGGGAGGTCAAGGTGGGAGGGTCACTAGAGCCCAGAAGTTTGAGACTAGCCTGGGCCACAAAGTAAGACCCCATCTCTACTATAATAATAATAATAATAATAATAATAATAATAACAATTAGCCAGGCACAGTGGCATATGCCTATGGCACAAGCTACTCAGGAGGCTGAGGCAGGGTGATTGCTTGAACCTAAGAGTTTGAGGCTGCAGCAAGTTATGATCATGCCACTGCATTCCAGCTTGGGCAACAGAGTGAGACCCTATCTCTAAAAAAATTTAAAAAACAAAAAAAAAGAAGACATGGTATACAATCTGGCCCTGCCATTAAGTCTGTGGTCTTGGGCAAGTCAATTAATCTCTCTGAGACATAGATTCTTGAACCATATAACAAGGTGATTTAAACATAAATGTGTATGCTTCTGTGATTCTATTAAACAGCAAAGACTGAAGTGTATATGGAGTATTATCTTGATTTTATGCATTTAATTTCAAGAAAGCTTTCAAATAAAAATTCTTATCTTAGGTACTGATGAAAGCACCCTGTCTAAAATTAGCACGTTTGGTATAGGCAGCCCACATTTTGGGTTACTTCAGCATGGTAATATTTTATAAGGGCTCATCAGAAAATTAAGCTCAATGTACTCATTTGTCAAGAAATGCATATGCATATAGATTCTTTTAATATCAAATGGCAAAACAAACAAGAGGTTGAAACAGGGGAAAGATCAACTATGAGAAAAGAATTACTGAGGGAAAATGGAGATAGACTACAAATAGGACAGAACTGGCCTAAAATACACCACTGTCACTTAAAAATAGGTACTTGGTTACATAGTGCCTGTGTTATCTTTACAGCAGCATTTGGTTCCTACCCTGTCTTCTTCCTACAGGCCTCTTATGACTATGAGAGCTATCTGTTCCTTCAGTGGACCAAGTCTTGCTGCCTTGTGGATTCTGCCCAGTCATAGCTTCTCTTCTGCCCTTCGAGGGTGGGCTGCTTGCATCTAAGTAGTGGGGCCATAGCTAATTCTGTTCTGGATATAACACAGATGACTGGCTGGGCATGGTGGCTGATGTCTGTAATCCCAGTACTTTGGGAAGCTGAGGCAAGAGGATCACTTGAGGCCAGAAGCTCAAGACCAGGCTGACCAACATAGTGAGATCCTGTCTGTATACAAAATGTAAAAATTTAGGAGGGCATGATGGTGCATTCCTGTAGTCCTAACTCCTTTAGAAGCTGAGGCAAGAGGATGGCTTGAGCCCAGGAGTTGGAGGTTACAGTGAGCTATGACTGTACCACTAGACTCCAGCCTGAGTGACAGAGCAAGACTCCGTCCCTAAAAAACAAAACAAAAATACACACATAGATGGTTGCTGGCATGAGATGCTAAACCACAGGCTTCTCAAAGCTGAGGGTTCTGTGCAACCCTGGCCAGACTTCTTACCCAAAATATTTACATTAATGTTGTCCATTTATAAGAATTAGAACTAAAAACAAAGATACCTTGCAGCAACTTCTAAATAGTGCCCCATAAATAACAAATAGCACTAGAATTACTTAATAAATCATAATCTTCATCATTCTCTAGCATCTGTTTCCCCTACTAGACTATATGCTCCACAAGAATCATGAATCTCTTGTACAAGGCTACATCCCCATTGCCAAAAGATGCCGGGCAAGTGATGAGAGCTCAATAAATGATGCTGAGAGCTGATGAGGTGTTTGCTCTCTGCCAGGCACTGTTCTTTGACTTTAATGAAGTATCTCAAGTAATCCTTAGAACAATCCTATGAAATGAGTACTTCTATAGTAGGAGAAACTGAGGCACAGAGAGTTCAAGCAACTTGCCCAAAGTCACACAGCTAGTAAGTAGCAGAGCTGGGGTTCAAATACAAGCACTTTGCTTCTAGAACCTGAAGTTCCAATTCTCAAGTGGAACATTAATTCACAGGCTAGTCACAAACCAGGGAGTCCTGAGGCCAGAGCCTATGATGCAAGGGTCAAGGATTTGAGCCCATATGATGTGACTGAAAGAACACTGAATGAGAAGCAGCACTGACTTGGGTCCAGTCCCGTGACCTCTTTGCTCACCAGCTTCTCCTGTTGATCAACCAGGGGGTTGGATGTTCACTCAAGTCCCTGTCAGGTGTCAACCCCAAGTGCTAGAGTCACCCTAGACATAATCTCACATCTAGACAACTGCAGAGCACAGTGTGCTCCTCTACCTTCCACGAGGGAGAACCACCAAAATACCTTCAACCATCAAGCAAGTTACTCAGTCTCTCAGAACCTCAGTTTCCTCATCTGCAATTAGGACCGAATAGCACCTACTTCAAAGGGTGGAGGTGAAGATTAGAGAGAAGCCTGGTTCAGGGGCTACCACATAGTAATAATTTCATAAACAGTAGCTAGGTTTATTATGGTCCCAAACAGAGCAAGGAGATAAGTCTCTTCAAAACCCAGGAACCAACCAACCAGTCGGAAAGACAGCTCTGAAACTCTTATTTTTAAACAATTTCTAACAGTAGACTACATGTGTGGCACATCTTCCAAGCAAAAAGTTCCATATCAGATTCTATTTCAACAAATGGAGTAATAAAGACAGGTTTGAGTTAACTCCAGATGGAACAGAAAGAACCATTATGACTTGGGAAGTTCACATCTGAGTGCTGAAAATTTAGAAAATAATGTTAGGTGCCATTTGCCTTATGCCAGACCTGTGACAAGTATGTGACATGTATTACCTTACTGAATCCTCCCAACCTGCTGAAGAGGGTATTGCCCTGTTTTATAAATGAGGGCATGGAGGCTCAGAGAAGATAAGTAACTTGCTCAAGGTCACACAGCTACTAAATAGCCATGCCAGAACTTACTTAGTCTGCCAGAATGTTGATGGTCTTAACCACAAAGCTACACCCTTTCCCAAAGATAGCATGTCATTGGCCCCAGCGTGCCCCATACCCACAGGGCAATCATGTCCACACCATGGGCAAGTGGCTTTATAGGAAGGCTATGCATGGGGGATCAAGTGGCCTTGGGTTTTGGTCCCCGTTTACCCACAGACTGTGGCAGCTATGGACAAGTTATTTAACTTTCCTGGACCCTGTTTTGTTCAAACAGAATGCACTGGATTAAAGTTTTTCAATCCAAGTCTTGTGGAACACTAATCACTTACATTTTATACCCGGGAGGTTACGGATAAAAGAGGAGCCAAAGACATTATGAGCTAACCCTCTGTCCTGGGACTCTGGCTAGGGGAAGAAGTGGAACACATTTGTTACCAAACAGAACTGGGTGACCCTCAGTTTCCTTCTATCTTGAAAATTCTGAAACTCTACTGAAAATTCTGAAATTCTCCTGAAAATTCTGAATTTTATGCAATAGGAAAGGACAGAGAAGAAGAGAGGGACTTCAGGGTGGCAGGGTGGCCATCTCAAAGCTACGTTTGCACAGCAACTACAGTGTACATACTTAGCTTGTAAGCTTATTTGAAGTGCTTCTGGAGTGAGGGGGCTGGTGGAGATAACGGGAAAGGAAGCTAAATTCCTCCTCTTGAAATGACTAGTATTGCACATAGCAAGCACTCAATAGATGCTGATAGAATTGAATTCAAAGGAAAAAAGACCTGGATCAAACTGATAGAAGTTGAGCTGCTGCTCAAGATGTATGAATATGTCAAAAATGCTAACAATGTCTTCTGTTCTCAGCCACCCACCCTGCCATAAGCCATTTTCAGTCTCAAGATCAATTCTTTTTCATGAGAATGAGCACACCTCTTTCAGCAGGATAACCACAGGTAAACCTCCCCCTGCACCCCCTGCTGCCATCCCACACGCTTGGAATATGAACAAAGGCGAACTGTCTGGATGCTAAAGAATTCTGCTTGTTTTCAATTGTATCTTTGCCCAGGGTCGTGGCAAATATCGTTTCATGGGTTTCCAGCTTTGTTTTTGGAGCTCAAAGGATAAAGTGCTCCCACAAGAAAGAATAAAGAGAGAGGAAAGAAGGTAAGGAAAAAAACTATTTCATTCAAACAGCAGAAGTCCTTTCTTCCCAGGAAAGGTGACAGTATGCTACATCCTCTGTCTGAGCTGCCAAAGTCTCTATCTAGAGATACTGACAGCAACAATAACCTTAAAGAATTTTTTTGTACTTCTATTCTAAAAACAGGCCTTAAGAGAAGACTAAAGTCTTCTGATTCCCAGCTGATGTTTTTACCATAAAACTAGGCTGCCTCATGAACACATTCCTCAGGCCACAAAAAGGTTGGCTCATAATAGGCACTCAATAAATATTTGTTGAATGAATTAAAGAACAAAAGAAAGGAAAAGGCACAGAAGGTATGTATCAAGGGCTGTCAACATAAGAGGACCAATTGGTTGACATTTAAAAAGCTTTGTGTATCTTTGAACTCAGGTCCAGAATAGTCCCTCCCTCATCCTTCTCCATGTTTTAAAATACTACTCATTATTTATTCAAATCTCAAACCAAGTTTTTCTTCTGAGAAGCTTTCCTAGGTGAACCCAGCCCTGTGGAGCTAGTTTATTCTTTTGAGTTCTAACAATTCTTATTACTAACACTTAATTAACCATGTTCTACCAGTTGGCAGTTTTTTTTTTTTTTTTTTTTTTTTTTTTTAAGACAGAGTCTAGCTTTGTCTCCCAGCTGGAGTGCAGTGGTGCAATTGTGGCTCACTGCAGCTTTGACCTCCTGGGCTCAAGTGATCCTCCCATCTCAGCCTCCTGAGTAGCTGGGACTACAGATGCACCACCATGCCTGGCTAATTTTTATTTTTTTGTAGAAATGGGGGGGTCTCACTACATTGCCTAGGCTGGTCTTGAACTCCTGGGCTCAAACAATCCTCCTGCCTTAGCCTCCCCAAATGCTGGGATTATAGGCATGAGCCACTGCACCTGGTGCAACTGTTTTTTTCTTTTCTTTCTTGTTTTTTTTTGTTTTTTTTGTTTTTTTTTTCAGTCAGGATCTCATTTTGTCATCCAGGCTGGAGGTCAGTGGCGCAGTTGTGGCTCACTACTACAGCCTTGACCTCCTGGGCTCAAGCATTCCTTCCACCTCATCTTCCCAAGTAGCTGGGACGACAGGCATGCACCACCATACCTGGCTAATTTTTTTAGTTTTTGTAGAGATGGGGTTTCACTATGTTGCCCAGTTTGGTCTCAAACTCCTGGGTTCAAGCGATCCTCTCCCCTTGACCTCCCAAAATGTTGGGATTACAGGGGTGAGTCACTGCACTCAGCCTAAGCTAATATCATCACTTATTCCTACATTCAGCTTCTATTGACCAACCAGTTTAATGGTCAATTGAATTTTTGTGCTGTTCTACTACTACCAGGGGAGGCCAGTAACAACTGGTATCTGGTCAGCTGTATAAGACTCTACCCAGGGAGGGACTGTGAGGATGTGTTGTGCCCTCAAAATAACTTCCTGCTAAAATTAAGGAAGATGCTTATCAAACCTCCAGATCTACTCACCACTTTACAGAAAATGGGGATGGAGGAAAACATAAAACACATCATGAGAAAGCATACCTGAATCCTGGCTAGAAAATATTCTGCCAGAAAAATGACCTGGTTTCCTCAGCAAGAGGGTAAAAAAGGGGGGGAAAAGCGAGGTTTTTCACGATAACAATGATAAGAAATGGGTGGACCAGTCAGGCACAGTGGTGTATGCCCGTAGTCCCAGCTACTTGGAAAGCTGAGGCAAGAGATCACTTGAGCACAGGAGTTTGAGACCAGCCTGGGTAACATAGTAAAGACCTTGTCTCTTAAAAAAGAAGGCAAGAGGCGGGGCACAGTGGCTCACGCCTGTAATCCCAGCACTTTGGGAGGCTGAGGTGGGAGGATCACGAGGTCAGGAGATCGAGACCCTCCTGGCTAACACAGTGAAACCCCATCTCTACTAAAAATACAAAAAATTAGCCAGGCGTGGTGGCAGGCACCTGTAGTTCCAGCTACTTGGGAAGCTGAGGCAGGAGAATGATGTGAACCGGCGGGGCGGAGCGTGCAGTGAGCCGAGATCACGCCACTGCACTCCAGCCTGGGCGACAGAGCGAGACTCTGTCTCAAAAAAAAAAAAGGAAAGAAAGGAATGAGTGGATCATGTTGGGATACTGATTCAAACAAGTTAACTGTACAAGGATGTCTCTGAGACAAATTAACAAGAATTCTTCAATATCACCTCATGTGCAGTCTGAAGTAAAATTTGCATATGAGGACATTCAACTTTGGACTGAATATTAGATAACACTGAGGAACTATTATTAATCTTGTCAGATGGGATAAGGGATGGTGACTTATGAAAAAAACGTGGTGGTTCATGCCCGTAATCCCAGCACTTTGTGAGACCAAGGTGGGTGAATCACTTGAGCCCAAGAGTTTGAGACTAGCCTGGGCAGCATGGTGAAACTCCACCTCTACAAAAAAAATACAAAACATTAGCCAGGTTTAGTAGGTACATGCCTGTAATCCCAGCTACCCGGGAGGCTCAGGTGGGAGGATCACCTGAGCCTGGGAGACAGAGGCTGCAGTGAGGGCAGTGAGCAGTGATCGGGCCATTGCACTCCAGTCTGGGCAACAGAGTGAGAGACCCTGTCTCAAACAAACAAACAAACAAAAAAAAGGAAGGGTCCTTATCAGGTAGAGAGGTATAGCAGAGTACTGATGAGTAAAGTGATATATGGCCAAGGTTTGCTTAAAATACTCCTAAAAACACAGTGTAGTGAGACTGGGAAGAAGTCAGTAATTGTTGGAGCAGGATGATGGTGACCAGGTGCTAATTATACTATCCTCTCTACTTTTCCAATATGAGCAGATCACAAGGTATCATGATAACAAACCACATTATTCAACTTAGAAAGTTACAATTTCTTGCTGGTGAGGGTAATTTCTTGCTGGTACAGTTTCTCCAAGTATCATATTTAACACTAAATTATGCAACTTAAAAATTATCATTTCTGGCCAATGCCAGTGAGGTTGTAAGTGAAAATGGCATGTGTAGAACCACTGATGACGTAAAAACCACGGTGATATCAAGAGATGTCAGTATCTACCAACAGCAATACAAATATGCAAATATCTTAGCCCGATATCCCTACATGTGTGACTTTACCAAAAGAAAATAATCCAATGGCTGGACTCACGCCTGTAATCCCAGCACTTTGGGAGGCTGAGGTGGGTGGATCACCTGAGGTCAGAAGTTTGAGACCAGCCTGGCCAACATTGTGAAACCTTGTCTGTACTGAAAATACAAAAATTAGCCGGGCATCATGGGGCAAGCCTGTAGTACTAGGTACTTGGGAGGCTGACGCAGGAGAATCACTGGAACCTGGGAGGTGGAGGTTGCAGTGAGCCGAGATCACACCACTGCACTCCAGCCTGGGCGACAGAGCAAGACTCTGTCTCAGAAGAAAAGAAAAGAATCTAAAAGAAGAAAAGATTTTCAGTGTACTGTCATCTAAATAGTGAAAATTAGAAATAATAATAGACTAGCTACTAAGTATGAAGAATACACTATGTACCAGGAACTAAATGTTTTATATACATTACCCTCCTCTAAACAACCCTTTCAGGAAAGTATTATCATTCCCATGGCACAGATGAAGAAAGCAAGCCCTCAAGATCGCACAGCTAGGAAGTGGCACAGCAGGAAATCTGGGTCAGGCTGGCTCCAGGGCCTGCACTAATTGCCCTGAAATCCAAATGTCAGGCAATAGGGGATGTTTAATTAGATTATAGGCCATCCACTGCACGAACACTGCATAAACAAGTGTACTCATGAAGCCAAGCAATATGGGAACATGCTAAGCTAATAAAAAGCAGGATGAAAACTGTTTATGAGGGCACCTATGATATATGTATGTGTGTGTGTGTATATATATATATAAAAATATACTCTCTCTCTCTCTCTCTCTCTATATATATATATGTATATATATATGTGAAATATATATGTGGAAAAGCTTGGCAGGGAAAATACACAAAATAAAAATCACGGTTGTGGCCAGGTGCAATGGTTCACATCTGTAATCCTAGCACTTTGGGAGGCCAAGGCAGGTGGATTGCCTGAGCTCAAGACCAGCCTGGGCAACATTGTGAAACCCCGTCTGTACTAAAAGTACAAAAATTAACTACGTGTGGTGGCAGGCACCTGTAATCCTAGCTACTTGGGAGACAGCAATGAGAATCGCTTGAACCTGCGAGGTGGAGGTTGCAGTGAGCCGAGAACATGCCACTGCACTCCAACCAGGGTGACAGAGCGAGACTCTGTCTCAAAAAAAAAAAAAAAAAAAAAAAAAAATCACGGTGTATCAGAAGGAAGGTCTCCCAATCATGGGCCACGTGGTTATGTCATTTTTATAAAAAGGGGAGAGGTAATGGAACTGAGGTGCACACAGCTGCTGATAGAACCAAGGCATTTTGGTAGTGGTGTTTCTGTAAATATTGTAAACCATCAGTTTCTTCAAATTTGTTTCTTCTTCTTTGGAACACTATCAAAACTAAAAGAAGAAATATTCCACTTTTCCTCCCCATATATCTTTCCAATGACCTCTGCTAGGAATTCACTTACTTTTGCTCAGGAAGCAATCATTATTATCCTATAGTTTCCTCTTGCAGCAGATGCAGAGTAAAATGTTACAATATAAATGGATTTCTTAAACATAAGAGGGAAAAAAGACAACAGCTCAAATGAATGTATAAAGGCTTGTTTAATGATTGAGGTTCTCTCTGAGTCTTGTGAAATCCTATCACAGGTCATTTGTTATTAGCATGACTGAAAAAGGCACCAGAAAGCAGGAGTCCCAATTCTCCATCTTTTCATGGTCCAGCCAGGCATATCCTAACTGCATCTGCCAGACTGCTAATCACCTCAAAATCCAACCCCACAGCCCAGCCTCCTGCTCTCACTTTTCTCTTCCTCCCTTTTCACCTTGCCTGGAAAGACACATCTGACTGGCTCCCAGAATCAAGTTCACTGGGAGATTGTGGACTTGGAAGGGCTTTGGAATCTATGAAATGCTCTACAGATGAGAGGTTATCTTGATTAAAAAGCTGATACGTGCCCTTGTGTGTTTCTTTTGCCATAAATGAATTCCAGAGATGTTCCTTGGGGAGAGAAAGAAAACCCCAAATAACTAGACCCCAGGTTATTTTAACTGCCAGAACCAGGGTTGCCATAAATAATCAACTTTTTATGACAAAGCTTTTGTAACTGCCCAGGGGATAATTATCACCTGAAAAAGGCACTAATCTGTGAGCCAAACCACATGACCATTTGTGAGTCTATGTGGTATTTGTCAGTACCTGTCACCAAGATAACAGCTTAATCTTGAAAAGGGGAGTAAGAATATTTTAGAGGAGACTTTCAAGGGATTCCCCTTTAAAAAAACTAAGCAAAGAGAAAAGATCTTGAGGAAAGGAAAAACAAACAAACAAAAACAGAATGAGCCAGAGAGCCAGATGGACAAGAAGGCTGAGAAGGCCGTACTGAAACCACCAATCCTTCAGGGAGTTACTGCAAACTTTTGTCAAAGATTATGGAAAAGCTACTGTTTCAAAGCCTGTGGACATCAGAGGAAAAAACACAAGAGATAGTTTGCTGAACAGAGAGCTTTAAGCAATTCAAGTTCAAACAGAATTCCAGGAATTAAGAAGAGAGGAAATTGCAAGGTGCTTTGCAAACCACTGCAAAGAAAAAGATGTCAGTGACAGAATGTCTTTACATTTGTCAGTTTACAAAATGTCAGTGATAGAAATGGAGATTTTGTTGTGGTGGTATTTATTTTGGAGGGGGAAGGAGTAAGAACAGGACATAATAATAGTAATAGTAATAATAAATGGTTGCATTACTAGCAGCCAGGTTTTTTTAAATCACAATTAGGGGCAGCATTGTGCTGAGCACTTTGTAAGTATCATCTCCTTTAATCCCCAGGACAACCTTTAGAGCTCAATCCTTCTAATGACTCCCTTTATAGATGAGGAAACTGAGATTCAGTCAGGCTTTACCTTTACTTCTTTGAGGTCAGAGTGCCAGGATTATGATGTAAATCCAAATTTGCTTAAAAGCCTAGCCTTTGAACCATTTACACACTACTATGTAATTACCAGGGCTCACACAGCTCAATACTATTTTTGAAGATTATTGGCAATTATTAAGTTCAGAGCTAATAGCCAGCTTGGTCAGCTTTCCACCTCCTTACCTTCTTTCCTAAAGATAAAATGAAAGGAATGAACTACTATCCAGTCCATTTTAGTAATTGTTTTCTGGAAATGGTGGGAAGGAATGGATTAGAAAAATCTAGGGAGTTCATTTATAGCCCATCATTAAGAGCTAATGATACAACAGGATTCTCAGAGTAAAACACTTCAGTGGCATCACTGTTTAAAGATTTTGTTGAACAATGTACACTGTAAAAAAGAGTGAAGAAACTCTGTGAGGTGACAAGGTCAGGGTGACACAAGCCAGTTAATTATGGAGCACTGCTAGGAACCCATATACTGGAGTCTAGCAGTCCCAGTCTGGATTCTGATTCTACCAGTAATTTGCTCTGAGACCCCGGGTGAGTGAGTAATTTTTCTGAGCCTCAGTTTCCTCGCCTATAAAATGGGGATGAAAAGAGTACCTCCCTCATAGGGCTATTGTGATAACTGCGTGAGATGATGCATGGATGGCATAGGGCACAGTGCCAGGCATGGTAAATGTCAGCTAATATCCCTGGCACAGCCAACAAAGTAGCCATGCCACTCCATTTACAGAGATCCCTGCACTCCACGCCACATTCTTCACAAGCTATAGAATATTTAGGTGTGGAATCAGTTCTAAAATGACATTCACAAAAGCACCAATTTTAAGAATCCAGCCCAATTTGAGACCTCATTCTTTTTCCAAACCATAGTCAGTGGTTGGGAAGAGGGAAACAATCCCTCTCTATGTTCTTTTCTGCTGGGATTTGGTATTTGACAAATGCCAATTACATGATGATAGCTTTTCTGACAAATTCCATTTAGGATCTCAGAAACCCATCATCAGTAATAGGCAGCAACATTTTCTGTTTGTTTAGTTTTATTTTGTAATGCAGTTGAGAATCTACTAAAGTTATTGCTCTTATCACATGACAGCAACTCAGTGCAGCTTCATTTTTATAGGCTTAACAGAGTCTATCTACTCTATTCAAGATTTTCATTGTTTGTGATGCTGGCCACCTGGAGCCAATTATTTAAGAGCTTGGAGAACAAGCAGCTCATACTGCGGTGCATTCTGGGGCTTTGGCTCACTCAGCTTTAGTTCCTCCCTTTTCTGATCATGTCTCTACAACTTTCTTTAGGGAAACGGCCTCTCCCCAATTCTCGGAGCTTATGGTTAAAATGGAACTGAGCCTGCTATCAGTTTCTTTGGGAGTACATGTGACTCAGGACTGACCAATCAGCAACCCTTCCTTCTAGTAACTGGTTCAGTTCCTTCTAGTAATTGGTTCTTCCTTCTAGTAACTGGTTCAGGAAGAGGCATGAGAACCAGGCTTGGGATTTTTGCAAGAGGAACTAGACAAGAAAGTACCCCTAAGTTAGAAGGGGGTAAGCTTGGAACTCATTGTTTGTGATCATCTTTCCACAAGAAGGGGAGAGCATATCTGAGAATGAAAGCAACAAGGAAAAATGAAAGCTGAGAAGTGAGGAGAGAAATAGATTCCTAAGCAAAAATAAGCACCTGGATCCAGCCATGCCTGAAGGTTGCTCTTGACTGTTACATAAGCATGACACCTGGTCTTTTCTGTTACATAAGCATAAATTCTCTATTTGCTTAAAGAAATCTGAGCTATGTTTCTGTCACAACTGGAAGCATTTTGATTCATATACATACAAAAGAGCCTCTACCACAAAAATGAATAGCTGCCTTCTTACTTTTTTGCACTGTTCAGGATTTATGTTATATATCTAAGTCTTGCTTCTCTCAACAAGATCATAAGGTCTTTGAGACTAGGAGACAAGCATAGTAACATATTGATACAGTCATACACTTTGGCCAAAAACAAACCCAAGAGGGCTAAGGCATTATTTCATAACAATGACAAAGAGAAGAAAGTGGGAAAATGTCAAGAATGTTTCACAGGTGAGTTTTTGGAGGCTGTTGGCATGGGGAGTCAGGGATCTCATAAGTATCCAAAGCTACCTCCAAAAGCTTCATTTGTTTAGCTGCCCACTCCTGAACCTCCATTTTACACTTTACCAGCTCAGCACATAGGAAAACCCCTACCAAAGTTTCACACTAAAGGTCTTCTAACTAGAACTGTGAAGAACTCACTGCTTGTCACCCAATGGTACCAATAAATCTGCTTTTTTTCTTAAATGAAAATTCACTACCCCAAATATTCTTCATATGCCAACTCTAACCACATTTGGATAGGGTAATTTTATTTGAGTGCTTTAAAAAGTGTTTTTTAAATTTTTTAATTTTTTTCACATTGTATACCAGGATAAGCATCAAATACATCAAAGATGTAAATGTAAATATGAAAACGTAAAAGTACAAGAAGAAGATGGATCATTCCCTAGTGTAGGAAAGACCTTGCTAACTATGACTCAAAGTCCAGAAGCCAGAAAAGATTGATAAAATTTGTATCCTAAAATATAAAAAGATAAAATCAGTTTAAACATGTTTACATGGCAAACAAGAACAACAAGGAAAATATAAGCAAAGACAAACGACACACTGGGAAAATATATTTACAACTCGTATCCATTTCAACACCAATCTCTGGAATATATATAGACTTCCTAGAAATCAAGAAGCAAAGGACAACCACATCTCTGTATGACTGATTTATGCTACAACATCACAAGGAGCAATGTCAATTACTGGGCATGAACATTTTAAGAGACAGCAGGGTGTTTATGAGTTAAGGGCATGAACCGAGCTTGGCCAGGTTTAAAAACTCAGCTCTGCCACTTTCTTGCTTGTGACCTGGGCAAGCTGCCTCACCTGCTTAAACCTCACGTGTAATGGGGGATTATAATCTTCACCTTGCATGGCTGTTGTGAGGATTAAACACACATGAATGCACTCAGTGACAGTCTGTCACTTACCAAGTGCTCAGTAAATGTCTGCTGTTGCTAGTAAAGCAGAGATTTGAAAATTAAGAGCATACCCTGGCCAGGTATGGTGGCTCACGCCCATAATCCTAGCACTTTGGGAGGCCAAGGTGGGCAAATTGCTTGAGCCCATGAGTTCGAGACCAGCCTGGGCAACGTGGCAAAACCCTGTCTCTACAGAAAAAGAAAAAGAAAAGAAAAGAAAAAAAAAGCCGAGCATAGTGGCACACTCCCGTAGTCCCAGCAACTTGGGAGGCTGAGGCTGAGACAGGAATATCACCTGAGCCTGGGGAGGTCAAGGCTGCACTGAGCCATGATCATGCCACTGCACTCCAGCCTGGGCAACAAAGTGAGACTCTGTCTCAAAAAAAAAAAAAAAAAAAAAAAAAAAAGGCATACCTTAACCTCAAGATCTTGCAGCTACTACTCAGAAGCGAAGATGTATGTGAAGTACAACAGAAAAAACAACAACAACATTGCTGTACCAGTAAGATTTTTCATTTTATGTACATTGTTATATTTACAACCATGAATATAAGTGTTGCTATTCCTATTTTACTGATGAGGACACTGAGACTCAGAAGGGTTAAGTGACTTGCTTATTGTGGCAGCTACTAAAAGGTAAAATTTAGATTTTACTCCATCTATGACTGGCTTTAAAAGTTGAGTGTTCATGACCAGGCACGGTGGCTCACGCCTATAATCCCAGCACTTTGGGAGGTCAAAATGGGTGGATCACGAGGTCAGGATTCAAGGCCAGCCTGGCCAACATGGTGAAACCCCGTCTCTACTAAAAATACAAAAATTAGCCAGGTGCGGTGGCAGGAGACTGTAATCCCAGCTACTGGGGTGGCTGAGACAGGTTAATCACTTGAACCTGGGAGGCAGAGTTTGCAGTGATCCGAGATCACGCTACTGGACTCTAGCCTGGGTGACAGAGTGAGACTCCATCTCAAAAACAAAACAAAACAAAACAAAACACAAAAACCAAGTTGGGTGTTCATTATACTACATCAACCTGTCTCTCCCTAATTTAAAAGCTAGGAAACAATTTGTCCAGCTAAGTAGTAAGAAAAAATACCCAGAGTTGCCACAGTTCTAAAAGTCCCAGCCCTCAGGCATAAGAACTGACTGTGGTCCAGCAGTAAAACCTGCCATCTGTGGGAGCCTATTTCTTAGTGGAAGGAGAAGATCCATTCTGGGTTATGGCACATCTTTACCACATGTTGCTACTGGTCTTCCTTTTTGTTATACAGAAAGGTTAAAGAGATCCCTTGTATGGTTGTGGGTAGAGTGGTACATACACCGCTGTTTCTCTGGGACATTTATTTATTTATTTATTTATTTATTATTTTGAGACGGAGTCTCACTCTGTCACCCAGGCTGGAGTGCAGTGGTATGATCTTGGCTCACTGCAACCTTTGTCTCCCGGGTTCAAGCGATTCTCCTGCTTAGCCTCCTGAGTAGCTGGGATTACAGGTGCGTGCAGCCATGCCTGGCTAAGTTTTGTAGTTTCAGTAAAGATGGGGTTCCGTCATGTTGGCCAGGCTGGTCTCAAACTCCTGACCTCAAGTGATCTTCCCACCTCGGCCTCCCAAAGTGCTGGGATTATAGGCATGAGCCACCACACCCAGCCTGGGACAGACTTTTGTGTGGTACAATTGCCCTCCGTCCAGGGCCTGTGGAAGACATGTCTTTGGCAGTGAACGTGGACTCTCATGCAAGCTATCTGAGCTATCTGAGGGTGAGGGCATAACTGGAGGGCTTTTCTCACCTCCTGGAAGCTAGTCTCGTGGCTCTAGCAGCCTGCCTGTAGAGGGCATGACAGAGACAGTGATGCTCCCACATTTGGCCCAGGTTGTTCAAAGCCCGTAGTTGAAACACTCAGGAAGCTCTAGCTAACCCTGCAGCCCTATACCTGAAATGAGAATCTGCCTACAGCGGATAAATAAAATGCCCTTGCCAAGCCTCCCTTTAAGAGGTAATGCCTCCTGAAGAACATCTGCCAACCCCCACAGACAGAGCTATTTGAAGCAAGCACAGAACCTCAACACTCTTTTCTGTGGAAATTCCAATACATACTTTCTTTGCCTTTAAATCTTTGGAATGCTGATTTAAAAGCCTGAAGCTAAAATGTTCTGACAAACAGCGGGCTGTCTTGTCTCTCTGAAACAGTGGTATTTCAGAGGTCAGGGAGAGAGCCCTCACCATCAGCCTCATCAGTCAATGGGTTACATAAGCAGGGATTTGTTTCCAGTCTCTAAGGAGGATATCCACAGAATGTCAGAACTTTAGCAAAGTTCACCAACTCTCTACCAAGCATGGTACCTTATACCAGTTCCCAAATAATAGCAACAGTTTAGGGTTTACTATCCGATGATCACATTATGGCACTTCACAATGTCCTATAAGGAAAATACTACGATCACCCCATTTTACAGCAGAGGTAACTGAGATACAGAGAGGAGGTGTAATTTGCTCAGGGTCATAGAACTTGTAAGTAGTACAGCTGGGGTTTGAATACAAGTAGCATAGCTTGAGTATATACTCTTATCCATAATGCTACACTGTCTCTCCCAAGATGATAATGGTGCGATGGTGGTAATGACAGTGGTGATGGTGGTGATAACAGTGACGATGATGGCTGGAGTGATAGTGGAGGTGATGCTGGTGGTGATAATGATGATAGGGAGGCTGATGATACTATAACCCTGCCCCTGTGCTAAATATTTCCCACGTATTACCACATTTCATCCAATCTTCCAACAGTGTTATCTTATCCGTCTACTTCTCTTCACCTTGCCTGTCTGCCACTGTCCCAGCCTAAGCTGTCATCATCTCTCACCTGGAGTAGTGCAATAAAACTGCTAACTGGTCTCCCTGCTGCAACCAGTACCTACACAATACAATCTCACTGCATTACAGCAGCCAGAAGGATCTTCTGAATGGTTATCCTAGATCTTAGCACTGACTCTCTTGCCTGAAACCTCCACTGGCTTCCACTGCACAAATCCCAATTCCTTGCCACCACTGGATGAGGCCCCATGGGATCTGGTGCTGTTCGCCTCTCCGCCCCCCTTTCCTGCTTCTCTCCTCCTCACCCATGATGCTCCAGCACAGTGTCCTTTCCCTCCCGACCATGGCACCTTGTTGCCAGGCCAGGACATTTGTGCTGGCTGTTTCCTCTGCCACCAAATCTCTGCAGGATTGGCTCCTTTTTGTCATGGAGGCATCAGCTCAAATAACCTCTCCTCAGAGCCTTTCCTGACCTCCCAGCTATAGGAAATTCTCAACTTCCATCTTTCTCCCGGTCTCACCTCCCCTGCCACCACCTCCTATTCCCAGCCACAGCCACAGCCACCTCAAGACTGGACTGTGTCCTTGGTTGATTTGCTGTTATTTACCATCTCCCCACCTAGGCTACAAGCTCTGTGAAGACAGAGATCTTGTCCCTCATGTTTGCTGTTTCACCACCAACACCTCAAACAGTGCACAGCCCAGAATGGAGTCCACTAAATATTTACCGATGAAGTAACTGGGTTATCTCATTTACTCTTCTCAAGAACACTTTTAGAATTGAGGCAACAGCTATGTTTTAATAACAGACCCAAGGACGTATGGTGGGTAAATGGCATTTAACTCCAGAGTCTACACCCTTAATACCAATTCTGTAACTGGCTTTGTCATCTTGACTTTCTATTTCATTTCTCTGCTTCTCAGTGTCATTTTTACTCTAAAAGAAGAAGATAAGAAGATCTTCCATGCTTATTTACCTTCCAAAGGTATTTGGAGTTCAGAGCCCTTATTCTTAACCACTACCAGGGTTGGCAAACTTTTCCTGTAAAGGGAAAAATTCTAATTGTTTTAGGTTTTGTGGACTATTCAGTCTCTGTTGCAACTGTTCACCTCTGCCAATGCAATATAAAAGCAGCCACAGACAATAAATAAATAACAGTGTGGTTGTGTTACAATAAAACCTTATTTACCAAAGCAGAGAGTGGGCCATTCTTGGCTATAGTTTGCTGGCATCTACACTAGACCACTGGAGAAGCAATCTTTGGTTTCCATCTGTCATTCAGTTATTATGAGGCCTGGTAATCAGAGATGATCTCTTCCCAGCACCCTGGTGTGTATGTTCAGAAAAAATAATAAACATTTTAAGAAAGGTCAAGGTCTTCTGTCCAGTTCCACATTAACCAGTTACCATGTTGACAGAAACAGAAATGGCTCTCTTTCATTTTTTTCTGGACCTAAATTTGAGCAATCTTTGGGTGAACTTGGTGGCAGAAGGTTCTCTAACAACAGGCAAGAGGATTTGTGTCTAGACTCAAGGAGGAGTCAGAAGGGCAAAGGTATGATCAGGAGTTACTGTGGACTTGAGAACTTTGACATTCTTGCTAAATCAGGAGTATAATGATGACTTTGATCAAGAGGGGCCAGTGGAGGCTATACAGAAAGACTGCACAAACTAGAGGGTTTAGGATCCAGTGGGATCTTAGGAGGCAAAGCAGGGGTCTGAGCTGGACAAGAAGGCAGCTCTTTTCAACCTGAGCCCATGCCCCTTGGGCCCATTTCAGTTGTACCCAGGCCTTTTGTATCTGCTGTGATTTATTTTTCGTTTTTTTTTTTTTTTTTTTTTTTTTTTGAGACGGAGTCTTGCTCTGTCACCCAGGCTGGAGTGCTGTGGCCGGATCTCAGCTCACTGCAAGCTCCGCCTCCCGGGTTCACGCCATTCTCCGGCCTCAGCCTCCCGAGTAGCTGGGACTACAGGCGCCCGCCACCTCGCCCGGCTAGTTTTTTGTATTTTTCAGTAGAGACGGGGTTTCACCGTGTTAGCCAGGATGGTCTCGATCTCCTGACCTTGTGATCCGCCCGTCTCGGCCTCCCAAAGTGCTGGGATTACAGGCTTGAGCCACCGCGCCCGGCCGATTTATTTTTCAAAAAACGTGAAAAGTCATAGCAAACGCTATGGGTAATATAATAAATACTGACATTCTCACCATTCAGATTTAAAAACTCAATATTTTGTTAAATTTGCTTCCAGGGCTTTAAAGAATATACGTAAGTAGAGGGTTTACTTAGGGCAAGTGTGAGGATTGTAACCGGGAAACACAGATTCAAGTTGCCCGGAATATACACTCTCCCAGTGCTTTTTTAATAGATAAAATAAATAAAACATTACCCGCATAGCTAACATCTCCTCTTCCCATCACCTCAGTCCCACATTCCACCTTTGGCCACCCCTAGTGACAACTATTATCATGGAATAGATATATATCCTACCAGTTCATTTATCATTAGAGAAAATTTTCTATTGAGATGAAATTTATATATCATAAAATTTACCATTTTAAAGCACACAATTTACTGGTGATTATTATACTCACAATGCCGTAAAGCCATCACTACTATTTAATTCCAGAACATCTCGGTTATCCAAAAAGAAACCCTATATCTCCCGAATCTCCCCTCTCCTCTGTTCCTGACAACCATGAATCTTTCTGTCTCTATGGACTTGCTTTTGCTGGACATTTCATATAAATGGAATCAAATAACATATGACCTTTTGTTTCTCACTTATTTTGCTTGGCATAGCGTGTCTAAGGTTCATCCATGTTGTAGCATGCATCAGTATTCTTTCCTTTTTATGGTTGAATAATATTCCCTTGTTTGGATATACCACATTTTGTTTTATCCATTCCTCAATTGATGGAATAGTGCTGCTATGAACATCCATGTGCAGTACCTGTTTGAGTACCTGTTTTCAGTTCTTCTGGGTATATACCTATAAGTGGAATCGTGTCATATGGTAACACTATATTTAACTTTTTGAGGTACTGCCAAACTCTTCTTCACAGCAGCTGCACCATTTAAATTCCCACCAGCAATGTATAAGGGTTTCAGTTTCTCCACATCCTCACCAACACTTCTTCTTTTCTATTTCCCTCCTCTTTTTAAAAATAGCCATCCTAGTGGGTGTGAGGGATAATTGTGGTTTTGATTTGTATTTCCCTAAAGCCAGCTGCTACTGAGCATCTTTTCATGTTTTTATTGGCCATTTGTAAACATTGTTTGGAGACTATCACTTTTTACCTCTATATTTATTCCAGACATCTACAAATAGTGTGCAGTATTGTTTTCTAAGTGTAAATCTAAATATTTTCCCCACTTAGCATTGTTTTTGAGCTCCCTCCATGTTGTTGTATATAGATCTAGTTCAAAGCTGAATGTATCCAGCCTTCTCTATACCACATTTTATTTATCTGTTCTCTTATTTATGGATATTTACAGCGTTTCCTTTCTTTACTGTTACAAAATGTGTCGCACTTCCCTATACACGCCTCCTTCTGCATTCCTGAGATTGGTTCTCTAAGGCTCAAACTTGTATTTATAAGGCAGGATCACAGAATATGCACATTTACAATCTTGCCACATGTTCACTTTCTTTTTTAACATATGTTTGGAAAAGCAAATGCAAATTTGGATCACACTTAAGGAGACTTCTCAGCCCTCAGCGTATATCACACTCACACATTTACCAAGCTGGATAACTGTTCAATTTTTCTGGATTTTCAATATTCTTTTTTTTTTTCCCCCCTGAGACGGAGTTTTGCTCTTGTCACCCAGGCTGGAGTGCAATGGTGTGATCTCGGCTCACTGAGCCTCCACCTCCTGGGTTTAAGTGATTCTCCTGCCTCAGTCTCCTGAGTAGCTGAGACTACAGGCGCGCGCCACCACGCCCGGCTAATTTTTGTATTTTTTAGTAGAGATGGGGTTTCACCATATTGGCCAGGCTGGTTTCGAACTCCTGACCTTGAGTTCTGCCCGCCTTGGCCTCCCAAAGTGCTGGGATTATAAGCGTGCGCCACCGCGCCTGGCCTGTGAATGTATTAAATGCCCCAGAGCTGTACATGTTAATGTTATGTGAATTTTACCTTAATTAAATAAAAAGAGAGCTATTACATGGGAAATGCTTCACATTGGCACTAGCTATGAAGTAGAAAGCAGGTATCATTATTGTAAAAGATGAAGTTCATAGTAAGAAAATCTAGAAGCATACTATATATCTAACAATGGTGGGTTAATTAAATAAAGTTATGTCCCAGTTGAACAATCTGATACTATGTAGGTATTCAGAATAATAAGGTCTTGGCCGGGCGTGATGGCTCATGCCTATAATCCCAGCACTTTGGAAGGCCGAGGTGGGTGGATCACCTGAGGTCGGGAGTTTGAGACCATCAAACTTTGTGAAACCCTGTCTCTACTAAAAATACGAAAATTAGCCAGGTGTGGTGGCACATGCCTGTAATCCCAGCTTCTCCTGAGGCAGGAGAATTGCTTGAACCCGGGAAGCTGTGAGCTGAGACGGTGCCATTGTACTCCAGCCTGGGTGACAGAGTGAGACTCTATCTAAAAAAAAAAAGAAAGAAAGAATAACAATATCCAGGTATAAATATGAACAGGAACAATGTTGATGTGTACCAAAATAAGACAAGCAAGACACAAAGCAGTATCTGTGCATCATGTGATCCTATTTGTGTGTCCATGTAAACATACATTTAGCAGGGCTATACTCCAAAATATAAAGAGTACCAAAAAGATGATTTTAATAGTCTTTCTTTAATTTACCTTTATTTTATAATTTTCTACAACATCCCCATAGTGCTAGTATAATAAAGAAGTAAAAGTTTGAAACATGTCAAAATAAATGCATTCTGGTACTTTTTACTTAAAGATGAATTGTGGTGAATTATTACCTAAAAGTATTCTAAATATAAATTCTCTAAATTATCTTGTTTTATGTGTTCATAATTTTAACAGTAGGCTTTTTTGTTTTTTGTTTGTTTGTTTGTTTTTTGAGACAAAGTCTTGCTCTTGTCCCCTAGGCTGGAGTGCAATGGCGCGATCTCGGCTCACTGCAACCTCCGCCTCCCAGGTTCAAGCGATTTTCCTACCTCAGCCTCCTGAGTAGCTGTGATTACAGGCACGTACTACCGTGCCCAGCTAATTTTTGTATTTTCAGTAGAGATGGGGTTTCACCATGTTGGCCAAGCTGGTCTCGAACTTCTGACCTCAGGTGATCCACCCGCCTCGGCCTCCCAAAGTGCTGGGATTGCAGGTGTGAGCTACCATGCCCGGCCTAACGTTAGCCTTTTTAAAAGCACATGTTCACCCCTATTTCATGCATTAAAATTAAATAATTATAAGACATGCTAAATAATATGCTAAATTAATGATAAATAACAGCATTAATTCAGAGTATGACTTAATTGTTTAATTAATTGCTATTTCCACTTTCAAAGGTCTAAGCCATGTGTAAGGACTGTATTGCCTCCCCAGAATAACTATTTAGCTTTAGCAGAAAGACTTAAAATGCACCACCTCTGGCCAGGCGCGGTGGCTCAAGCCTGTAATCCCAGCCCTTTGGGAGGCCGAGGCGGGTGGATCACGAGGTCAGGAGATCGAGACCATCCTGGCTAACACAGTGAAACCCCGTCTCTACTAAAAATACAAAAAAATTAGCCGGGCGTGGTGGCGGGCGCCTGTAGTCACAGCTACTTGGGAGGCTGAGGCAGGAGAATGGCGTGAAACCGGGAGGTGGAGCTTGCAGTGAGCTGAGATCGCGTCAGTGAACTCCAGCCTGGGCGACAGAGCAAGACTCTGTCTAAAAAAAAAAAAAAAAAAAAAAAGCAGAATGCACTACCTCTCTTCCCCTTTTCATGCAGCACAGAACATGACCCATAAAGTCCAACACACCCCAGGCCGGATAGCTAAAATAGGCCTGATAAATAAAGGGACCTGTGGCTGAGTCACCCATGGTTCATCCCTGACCTCTGGGGAAAAAAGAATACAAAAATTGAATCATGCACTTCCACACAGACTTCCTGTGGAAAAAGGATTTCTCAGAGAGTCAAGAAATGACTTAAGTCTTTGTTTCCTCAGTTTCCCAAAAGGGAGAAAAATCATGTCTCTTAGAAAAACTGTTGGTGTTTAGTGTGAGTATTTCTGTGGTAAAAATGACCTTCCTGACACAATTTAGCAGGCCAAGGTATCCCGTTCACATCTGATTAATGCAAGCTGCCTTATCACTCTTGGTCTTTCCTTATTCTTCAGATAGCTCTGAATGAGGCTGAGTTACCAATATTTGGAAAAAACAGACTGAAAAACAGATGTGTATTTTTGATCAATAGTTGATGAAAAACTCCTAATGAATAAAGTTCATCTCTTTCCTTTAGGGAAGAAAGTCAGCATTAGTGTAAGTGTTTCAGGATTTCTTCATACTTTCTTTGTGCACAGAAATGCTCCACTAACTTCAATCTATTATTCTTCTTTGGGAAATGGGATATGGTTGGGGAAACAATTTAAATTAAAAATTAGTTCTGAAACAGTATAAATCTCACCATGAGATTAATTAGTTGCCTCATCCATTCATTCAGAATGTATTTATTCCGTGACTCATTCACTCACTCACCCACAGAGTCCCTACAATCGTATTTGGGATGCCAAAGTGTTTTCAACCCATTCCCTACCCACCTGGATTTTGTTCTTGTTTTGCCTTATTCTGAATGATACAAACCAGTTCTAAAGATTTTATACAACAATCAGACAAGATACAAAAAGTCACTGTGGGCCAGTCACAGTAACTTACGCCTGTAGTTCCAGCACTTTGGGAGGCTGAGGTAGAAGGGTCATTTGAGCCCAGGAATTTGACACTAGCTTGGGCAATATGGCAAAACCCCATCTCTACAAAAGAATACAAAAATTAGCTGGGTGTGACAGTGCACGCCTGTAGTCTCAGCTACCTAGGAGTCTGAGGTGGGAGGATCACCTGAGCCTGAGAGGTCGAGGTTGCAGTGAGCCGTGACTGCACCACTGCACTCCAGCCTGGGTGACAGAGTGAGACCCTGTCTCAAAACAAAACAAAAAGTCACTGTATAAAAGGCCAAGGATGATGTGAAAGAATCAGTCTGCATTACGTAGTCTTTATTTCACCCTCTTTCAGAAGACCCATTCTCCAAATATGTGGCATGAATTCATGCTTTCAAGAACCTGCAGAAAGCACACTTTATTTGATAAGCAAATGGTTTCCTAAAGAAAGTGAAGAGTCAGGATCAGAGTCAGGAGGTTCAGAAAATGTATTTTTAGCTTTTGCAAAGATTGGTGCTAATTAAAAAATCGTGACTCCTATAGCCCAGAAGAGTCTAAATAAAAGAGACTTTACTTAAAAGGAAGGGGAGGGAGCAAGCAAAGAGACCAGACATTTTTCTACTCTGCTACCATACTCTGAAAAGAGCACGGCTGACCGAGTTCATGTAGGATCAAACCCTTGTCTTGTGGTCCTGCATTAATGCCACAATCCCACCAGCTGAGCTAACTGGAATTGACTGCTCAATGGAATTAGTCTTCCATCTTTAATTGGCTAGAAAACTTGCCAAGAAGCTCTGCCTGACAGTCCATCAGGCAGAAAACATGAGGATAAAAGATGGTCCAATAATTACCAACGAGAATTGAAGAGGACGATTATTCAAGAAATAGACTATTTCATGAAGCTACTAAAAGCTGGAGGGTAAAAAATGTTGTATGGAGCAGGGCCTGTGGAAACCTGCCCCCTTGTAAACCCTCTACTCCAAGGCCATCGCCTTCAGTAGATGAGGTCACAATAAACTGCAGCAGGTCCTGACAAACGGTTTCCCCCCAGGAGTCAATAAGTTACCTGAAAATGCTTAGTTCTGACTGTTTGAGTTCACCCCACCATGAATACATGACCAGCGATTCTGGTCAGGTCAGGGCTGTTTCCTTTGCCATGATGTGCACACAGCCACCTGAACAACATGCTAGAACAGCAGGATTACAAGCTTCCTCCAGCAGCCAGAAACTTACATATTTCTAACACACTGCTAAATGTGGAAGTGGCCATTAAGAACCATCAAAGTGTGCATTTTTGGCTCAATAATTCCACTGATGGGAATATAGCCTCTTGGATATGTGTAAAAGAAGACTGTGTGCAAAAGTAAGAATGTTCATCACAGGAAAATGCCTATTTTTTAAAAATAAAAACAACATAAATATCATACTCCATGGGCTAAATACAGCCATAACATGTAATATTATGTAGCCCTTTAACAATAATGGTATAAAAAACAACTTATCTATATTTCCCAACTTTTTCACAATAAACAGTTTTGTAAAGTATGTAGAAAACACTGTGGGGGGAAATAATTAAAAATTTTACATAGATCAATGTTTACCAAGTTAAAGGATAACTTAAGTGCATGGAAGAACATAATACTGGGGTGAATGTTTTTTGTACAAATCTCTACATAAGACAGATATTCACTCCCATATATTTAGCTATTAAAATATGATATTACTTAATTATCTATTACTTAAATTGTTATTTCACTTTTCATTGTTTTTACCTCAAAATCTGGTCCAAAACTGGGAAATAAGATAATAAAAGGGCTTTTTAAAAAGTCATAAAATCCAGGCCGGGCGCGGTGGCTCAAGCCTGTAATCCCAGCACTTTGGGAGGCTGAGACGGGCGGATCACGAGGTCAGGAGATCGAGACCATCCTGGCTAACACAGTGAAACCCCGTCTCTACTAAAAATACAAAAAAAATTAGCCGGGCGAGGTGGTGAGCGCCTGTACTCCCAGCTACTCGGGAGGCTGAGGCAGGAGAATGGCGTGAACCCGGGAGGCGGGGCTTGCAGTGAGCTGAGATCCGGCCACTGCACTCCAGCCTGGGCAACAGAGCCAGACTCCGTCTCAAAAAAAAAAAAAAAAGTCATAAAATCCACACATTAATGTTGTCCATGTGCCTCATTTACAGGTACTTTTCTTTCCATATATACAGAGTTACATTATCTTAACAGTTAGCAGCTGCAGTTTAGATGTGGGAACGAGGTCTGCACAGACAAAAATGCTGATAGTGGAGAGAAACAACAGCTGACAGCTTAGTAATGAGAGGGGAGCTAGAAATACTATGATGAGCCGACCTGAGAATTCAAAAAGCACAAATTCCTGGGACTAAACAGCCCTAAAATACCAAGAGATCAACACACTATAGCAAAGTATAATGATAGATGGTCATTGTGTGTCATCTAAAAAAGGCAAATGATAATTTGTATGACCTGGCCGGGTGCAGTGGCTCATGCCTCTAATCCCAGCACTTTAGGAGAACAAGGTAGGAGGATCATTTGAGCCCAGGAGTTCAAGACCAGCCTAGGCAAGACTGTGTAGTGAAATCCAAATAAAGTCTGTCGTTTCCTTAGCAGTACTAAACCAATGTTACTTTCCTGATTTTGACAAATATACTGCGTTATGTAAGACGTTAACATCAGGGGAAGCTGGGAAAGGCAAATAAGAACTCTCTGTGTTACCTTTGCAACTTTTCTGTAAACCTAAAATTATTCCAAAATGAAAGCTTATTAAAAATATAAAACAACAAAACAAAGAAGAATGGATGTCTTGGTTGTCTAATCAAATTGTCTGCACTCTGCACCCTATCCCCAGATCTCAAGGGGTCTGGCAGCTGAGCTTTCACTGATGTGGTCTGGTTGCATCAAATCATCATTGCAAGGATGTTGACCATAGAAAGCTACCCTCCTTTAGAACCTGACAGCTCACAACACAGGATCATGTTACCACCTTCTACCCACCTGAGGAAGGGAGGGTCTGGTCCCTAGGTCTGCAAAATCTGGGAAAGAAAGTGGTACAATTCCGAAGGATCCTGGTGCTCTTAGGCCCGGAAACGTTTCATCTGACAGGAATCCTCCCGGGAATGACTTCAACCCCCAGATCCCAGGCATTATCTCATCTTGGCTGTGTGTCATCCTCTGCATTTTCCTTCAAGTTGCTAAGAGGAAATGGAGGATCAGACGGAGCTCTGGAAGCCCACCTTCTTCTTAGGTGGATATTTTTAGCACTTTGAGACAAATAACTTGCTTTTTAAGACCATCCTGGACATTCTTCAAATGAGAGGTACAGGCTTTCTCTGCTAGACTCACTGAAAAATGCATGCAGTGTGTAGGAGAGCCAGCCAACAACAGTCAACAACAGGAAAAAACACCCCCATTTAGGGGATCATAAATATTTACAGCATCCAATGGTGTATTTACTATTCAATGATCACGCAAAACAAATGTTCTAGGACAAGAAGTGGTCAGCGTTTCTGTAGGATCCCAGAGTTTCAAAGCTGGAAAGGGAACAGAGATGCGTCCAGTTCCCACACTTTACAGGTAAGAAGGTTGAGGCTCCAAGTATGCTCCCATAAAATGTCTGCTTTTAAAAATATCTCTATTACAACATGCATTCCCTGAGCCCCAGTTCATTGTTTACAGACCATCTCTCACAGGAGAAGTGGATGTTTGCCAAGGGACTCAGTGCAGTACTGTGAGTAAGCATCATAAGCAATCAATAAAAGCTTGTTTGAGACACCAAGATGGAAGCTCATCTCTGCCCTGACTCATGTTTCTAGGGACCTCTTCTCTGAACCTAGTTTTAAAACTGAGAAGACAAATCTTATTCCTGAATGGCTGAAAGAGCAACCAGGAGTGCATTTGGAAATTCACCTGCTGACATATTATAACATTAATATTATTTGTTCAAAAATTTTAAAAAAATTTCATTTCCTTCATGAGATAAAGATTAAAATTTTTCATTTTCTTTGGTAAGAATTTCTAAGGCCGGGCGCGGTGGCTCAAGCCTGTAATCCCAGCACTTTGGGAGGCCGAGACGGGCGGATCACGAGGTCAGGAGATCGAGACCATCCTGGCTAACACCGTGAAACCCCGTCTCTACTAAAAATACAAAAAACTAGCCGGGCGAGGTGGCGGGCGCCTGTAGTCCCAGCTACTCCGGAGGCTGAGGCAGGAGAATGGCCTAAACCCGGGAGGCGGAGCTTGCAGTGAGCTGAGATCCGGCCACTGCACTCCAGCCCGGGCTATAGAGCAAGACTCCGTCTCAAAAAAAAAAAAAAAAAAAAAAAAAAAAAGAATTTCTAGAATGCTGCTTTATTAAATTTCATGGTTAGACAGATTTACTGAGATAGAAAAGGTTTTTTAAAAAACTGTAAGATTAAAACAGCAAAGTTCCTGTTATTAACATACACACAGTTAAGCAGTGCCAAAGAAAGCTGTTTGTACCAGAATATGTCACCTGATCCTAAGAATATTTAAATTAGCACTTTGGGATGCAAAAACATGGAAAACCCCTTCTCTTTGCCCCCAATACATAAATATTCCTGGCTCCTCATCTATACTGATCAAGTTCAGGTCAAAACAGAATGATGAATTATTAAGATCCCTAGATATGCCCACTGTGACATCTCAGTGCAAGAGTGAGGTGAACAATTAACCTTGGCTGGGATCTTTCCCTAAAGTAGCAATGGTAGGAAAAGCTTGAGTCAACCACCAGCTAGTCAGGCAGAAATTTCAAAGAGGTGGCGAGAAGAAGAACTTGCTGGCTACTTACTGGATGGGCTTCCTCAACCAAATCCCCCTTTCGGCTGTAGCATGCTCCTGCTTGTTGGTCTTACATGAGATCTTCCATGTCCTCCATTTAGACATAACTTACCCAATTAGTTGCCATCAGCTCTGCACAGCTCACACTCCCACTTTCTCCATCATGGCAGTCACTTACAAGCTGAGTAGCTGAATCAACTTCACTTTTCTATGCACACAGTTAACCAGAAATTTTAAAAATTTAAGTTTAAACATAAGCGCCCACAATCTGATGTTTCTAAGTCTTTAGTTACATAGTTTCATACTCAGAGACCTCACCCCCACAAAGAGCATTTAATTAGAAAAATTCTTGGGTGTGATTCTATGCATTTCAGAGTAGCTATGTAATCACTGTGATTCCATGCTTTACCTTCTTCAGCCATCAGATTGATTTGAAATAGGTAATTCCATGAATTACAGTCAAAGTATTAATAAAAAGAGGACCAAAAAGTGTGTGTGGGAGGGCGCCAAAACCCACATACACATACAAATTCCCAAAATAAGTTGAGCATTGAACCATCCTCAAAAGATGGCATCTTTTGCAGAAGTTATATTTAATCAAGGTCTTGGCATTTGTTTTATTATTTGCAAAAGATCTTTTTTACTAACATTTTGTAGGCACTACACATTATCCTTTATAGATACTAGCTTAAGTAATTCTGAAAAATGCCATATGAGGTAGGAACTACTAGTAAGTCCACCCTGAGATGAGGGAATGAAAGCTAAGAAGGTTAAGTTCTCAGGTTACCAAGTTAGTTGTGGAGGCAAAATTTGAACTCAGTTCCTCTCCAAAGTCCAAGCTGATCACATTTCTTGCAGCGTTTCCCCAAGCATGGCCCATGCATTACTAGTCAAATGTGAGATTTTAAGATGCATATGTATAAATACATTTTTATTTTAACAGTTATATATGTATTTATTTTAATGTGGATTAGAAAAAATTGTCCAGCTAGCAGATATTTCTTTGATGTTATATTGCTTGGGACCTAGCTAATTTTGCATCAATTACATGCTTTGCAAGAGCTAGAAAAACAGTTAAGCTCTAATGCCATTTCTTCTAAGAAATAAGTGATTTGACTCACCAAGGAATGGAGTCCATACCAGCTTCTATAGACTGCTTCCCAGCTGAATTAATCAGCCTGGATATTAAATGATCCCTAGCAGATGTCTAGAATTCAATGCTTTTAACTTCAAAGAAGAGTTTCTTCTGGTACCCTTCTCTTCTCCATCATTTAACCCCTTCATCTTTTCCCCTACCCCCTACAATCATCTAGCCCTGGAAGATTACCTAAGCTAAACAAAGCGGTGAAGAGCAGAGATGTCTCAAAGGAAGCAGAGCTGCTCACTCATCCTTCTGTCCCCAACATGGCTCATCACGGAACTCTCCCTAGGGTGGTCATAGCTGATCCCTGAGCAGACGCCCTGTTCAGATAATGGCCAGACATCAAAGCACCAGCTGATATAGAAATCTCTGGAGGAAAAAGCTATCTTGGTGACATAGTATTTTTAGTTCATCCTTTTCTTTATTGTCGAAATGACTTACAAATAGCTCCAACTTTTGACCGTGGCTAGTCAAGACACTGGTGGGCTGACTTTGTGTTCAATATTTTACTTAAAAAAACCCTCGAACTTCTAGTTATACAAGTAACACATGAATTATTTCTCCTTGTAAAAACTTTAAATATTAAATGTTAGACTGCCATTGGAGCCACCAGGCCCCCTCCTCAGCGAGAACCAATTTAGGGTTTTAACTCAGAATCAATTCAATGAATTTAGGGTGTTATCCTTTCAGACTGCTTTCTATGCATGGATGTATCTTTGAAAAATAAGCAGAATTGTTCTGTGGTGGCTTAGCTTAGCACACAAATGATATCATACTTAAATTTCTGTAACTCTATTTTTATTTTTTATTTTTCTAAGACAGAGTCTCACTCTGTGTCCCAGGCTAGAATACAAGGACATGATCTTGGCTCACTGCAACCTCTGCATCCTGGGCTCAAACGATCCCCCTGCCTCAGCTCCCAAGTAGCTGGGACTACAGGCATGTGCCACCATGCCTGGATGACTTTTGTACTTTCTAAAAACAGAGACAGGGTTTCACCATGTGGCCCAGGCTGACATCAAACTCCTGGACTCAAGTGATCTACCTGCCTTGGCCTCCCAAAGTGCCAGGATCACATGTGTGAGCCATCATGCCCAGCCCAAATTTCCGTAACTTGAAAAAAGAAATCTAACAGTATGTCTTGGCAATCTTTTCATCTTTCACCATCTTTCTTTCCTTTTCTTTTTCTTAATGCTGCATTGTATTCCAAGTATTCTATAGTGTAGATATGTTTTTATATTGTAAGGTGAAAATATCATGCAATTTGACCTTCGGCTTTTCTATAACACTTTTTCTCAGAGAGCAATGATATATAAGAAGATTCCCTTTACTTTCTGCCCCTTCTTGTTTCTAGAAAACTGCCACTAATGGCAATCTGAGTGAGGGACTGGCATTATTAGTTCTATAATTCCCGGTGCAACAGCAGGTTAACAGGACATAAAATCAGGCAGAATTGTGACTCACAACTGTATGGCCTTGGATTCATTAAACATCTATGAATCTCAGACTCATCATTTGCAAAATGAAGAGAATAATATCTACCTTTCAAGGTCACTGGCAAGATTCTGTAAGAAAAGGAAATTAAGAACAAGCAGAGTACCTGGTACTTTAGTGCATGACAAATTATTTAAAGCTGTGTGGCAAAGTTCTGCTCAACAGTGCAGAATACAAATATGTTTCTATTATGCAGGATTTTCAGTTTATGTTCAAAAATTATTATTTCCCTTTGGAATATCTTGTTAGTATGGATATTGCACCCTGTGGATTTATAGGTAGGGAAATTGAGACAGAAAGATATGCTCAAGGTAAATCCATCGTGGTGCCAGGATTAGCTTTTCTAAGAACAGTTAAGCTTCTTTTCTTATGACTTATCATTAAACGAATAAACAGAATGCTTGAAATTGCTACCTGAAAACTAAGCATGTTGTCTGGAATCTTGCCTGCCTCTGTTAATTTTCCTCAAATGACTATTTAGAAACAAAAGATACAAAATCTTTCAGGTAAAGAAGATAATATTTAATAAAACAAAACAAAATAAAAAGGAAAAGGAAAATAACACCAATACCAACTGCTGCTACCACCAGGATTCCAGCCAACAGGTAATTAAACAGGTTTTGCTTCAACCTTCCAGCAGGGCTAAAAACAATCAGCCTGAAGCATTAGGGGAGTGGGAAGACGCTGGATCAATTTCCCAGGATTACATGGAACAAAGATTACATGTGTGTACAAAAACACAGGGTGGTTTTGTGACAACCCCAATATTTTCTGGGAGCCTTCACCAAGTCACTAAACATTACACATAGTAGACGGCCTCTCAAGGTGTCCCCCATGATCCTTGCCTCCTGGTGTTCACATCCCTGTAGGGCCAGAACAGGCTGGCGTACTGATTTTCTTCTAGCCATATAGAACATGGCAAGATGACAGGATGTACATAATTATGTGTTATGATTACATTACATAAGATTGGGTTATGTACTTATATTCTGAGGCAACTCTTTCCATTGCTGGAATCAAAGAAGCAAGAGGCCATGTTGAAAGGCCCATGTGGCAAAGGCCTGAAAGTGGCTTCCTGGAGCTGAAGGTGGCCTCCAGCCAACAATAACAAGAAACTGAAGCCCTCAGTCCTGCAACCACAAGAAGATGAATGCTGCCAACGTAAGTTTGGAAACAGACCCTTCCCTAGTCAAACTTCAGATGAGACCATAGCCCTGGCCAATGCCTTGACTGCAGCTTTGTGAGACCCTGAAGTAGTAGAAGGCCTAGCTAAGCAATGTTGAACTCCTGACCCACAAAAATTGCACCATAATAAATGTGTGTTGTTTTAAGACTAAGTTTGTAGTAATATTGTTATAGATAACTAATACATCACATTTTCCTCCATGTCTCCATCTGAACACAGGGGAAAAATCATATACAGCTTGGTCTCACCAGCAATGAGGGACTAAACATCCATACTAGAATTGAGCCACATGGTCTATTTGGTGATACCTGAATTGAAATGAGTCCTATAGCATTATTCTAAAAACCAGTGCTATATTTTGTGTTTCTTTGTTGATTTTTCCTTTCCTTTCACAGTGAGACAGAACAGTATACATTTTAATATATGATGTTCCTTCATGAGCAAATTATCTCCCAGGGAGATTTCCCTGACTTCCTAATTGATTTACTAGTCAGCAGGCCCTAACTTCACTAAGCCATTCCTTCAGTCCTTGACCTTATTAAAACACCATTCCAATCAGATCATATCCTTCTTCCAAAACCTTCACTGCCTGGAGACTCAAAGCCAAACCCTGTAGGAAGGTCCCACAGTCAGGTTTGTTGAATGAATAAAGAAATGAATAAAGGTGTCTGGTAGAACACAAACAGACCACACTGAAGTTTTGCTTACACGTGGCAAAGACTGCATCTCATTCACCTTTATTTACCCAGTGCCCAGCATAGTGTTTACTGTGTAGCAGCTGTCCCTATACTTCCATTGTGGTACTGAAACAAAAATGCAGCATCACTCGCTCTCTCGCTGCTTTAAGGATCTCTGTGTTACCCTTGTGTCCCTGAGCCTGGTAACCCATACTATTGAAAATGAACCCAGACTTTCCAAGATCATTAATCTGTTTGTTATAGCATAATGTTTAACATGTAATCTGTTTAACAGTTCTAAAATTCCCATTTGGGTTCATAACAATTCCTTCTTCACTCCAACCTAAGGGAGCTTTATATATGTCTTTAATATGTCTTATTCTACTTCATGCCTCAAAGGAGCACAAGAACACAAACATGGTTGGCCAGAAATGTAGAAATTAGAAAATGGGGCAGGGCCGGGCATGGTGGTTCACACCTGTAATCCTAGCACTTTGGGAGGCCGAGGTGGGTGGATCACGAGGTCAGGAGATCGAGACCATTCTGGCTAACACAGTGAAACTCCGTCTCTACTAAAAATTCAAAAAATTAGCCGGTTGTGGTGGCGGGCGCCTGTAGTCCCAGCTACTCCAGAGGCTGAGGCAGGAGAATGGTGTGAATACGGGAGGCAGAGCTTGCAGTGAGCCGAGACTGCGCCACTGCACTCCAGCCCGGGCGATAGAGCGAGACTCTGTCTCAAAAAAAAAAAAAAAAAGAAAAGAAAGAAAAAAAAAAAAAGAAAATGGGGCAGGAGGAAATAGGTGCTGAATTAGAACACCAGATCATGGTCTTATAGCTCAGGGAGAGGTGTAGATCCTGAAAGTGGGCTTCAAGTGCAACAACAATTAACAGAAATTAATCATTAGAGAAGGTGAAAATGACTGGAAAACTTCCAGGCCTAGGTGATAAAAAATTTTTTTTTTATAGATTTAGTGGGTACAAGCACTGTTTCGTTACATGGATATATTGCATAGTGAAGTCTGGGCAAAAGGGGCACATTTGTATAAATTGCTGGGAATGGACTCAAAGTATGTATAAGCTGTTTGATTCACTGTATTTGCTGCTTTGAATGGGTTCTTGTACACCCAAAATTATTTGCTAGTATTTTAGAACAGGACTTGTGTGGACTAACTTCACAACTTTTTCCCCATATAATTACCCCTCCTCAGATCCAGTCATGGACCAAATTTGTCTCTAGTGATCCCAGGGTCTTGTGTCCTGTTCCTTTCCCCTTCTTTCCCTGTCAAAGCTCTAAAATGCTAAGAATCACTCACAAGGATAGATTACTATTCAAAGTGCTCTCCTCCAAAGGCTGCATTTTAACCAGGAAAACATCAATAATTCTTACAGGATTTATTTACAAATTACTTTGACACAAACCATCTTATTTGATGCCCAGTGCCCAGCACTGAGTAGGCACTCAGTAGTATTTACTGAATGGATGGATGAAGAAAAAGAGGCTCAGAGAGGTTAAGTGACCTGCCTAAGGTCACAGTGAATTAGAGTCAGAATAGGGGGTGGAGGGGTTAGAACACGAGTTTTCTGACTCTACCTCCCAAGCTCCCTACATTTCCACCAAATCATAAACTACAGACAGAAAGATTCACAAGAAAAATTGTAACTCAGGGGTAATGTGGTCTTCCCAGCTCCTAATAATTCACTCCATGAAAGCAGTTTCTTCTGTCTTAGAGCCAATTCAACCAAATTGAGGCATAATTCTAAGACTCAAATTTGCAAATTCATACCACATTCAGCCTCATCTTATACCTTCAATTGGGTTTCCCAAGCACGTTTTTGGCCAACTGTGCTGGACATTTAGTAAGATGCTTTCAAGGTGGAAGCAGAAAGCTGGAGGTGAAGAGGGAGCATTTTATCACCTCTTTCTTCAAAGGTTCTCTTGTTTTTCTGGCATTATTTGAAAATAGTGAATCCCCACCTTGTAAAAGTTGATAAGTCTTTAAGAGCATTTACCCTTGATTTCATTTTTTATCTTATTTTTGTTTTGAGACAGAGCCTCAATCTTGTAGCCCAGGCTAGAGTGCAGTGGCGTGGTCTTGGTTCACTGCAACCTCCATCTCCCGGGTTCAAGAGATTCTCCTGCCTCAGTCTCTCGAGTAACTTGGAACGCAGGTATCCACCACCATGCCCAGCTAATTTTTGTGTTTTTAGTAGAGACAGGGTTTTACCATGTTGGCCAGGCTGTTCTCAAACTCCTGACCTCAGGCGGTCTGCCCGCCTTGGCCTCCCAAAGTGCTGGGATTACAGGCGTGAGCCACCACGCCTGGCCTACCCTTGATTTTGTAAACAGTAGTCAGGCCCTGCTGACTCAAGTGTAGAGTGCAGTGCTATGCACTGTGGTTAGGATGTGGGGGAAGGAAGGCACAGCTCCTGCCCTCCAGAAGCCGACACACACAGATGGAGACATCACAACTACAATAAGCACCACGGACTCGGGAAATGTGCACTGGAGAGCAAAGAAAGGCTTGGGCTGAGTAGGAAGTAGCTTTAAAGACATAAATGTTAGTGTGACATTTAAGCTACCTTTGGGTTTTACTTGTGGATTAAATGATAGGGTGTCTGGAATTTGCTTTTTAAAAAAGTGTGTGGATGAGGGAATAGGTAAAAGAATAATGGTAAAGTATGGTAGCTATTACGGCTGGGTGAATGATAAAGGGACTTCATTATACTCATCTCTTGAATTTTGTGCTTGCTTGAAAATGTCTATAATAAACAAAAATAAAATATATGGGGAATCAATTCTAGGCTGTGCCACATGCTAGCTCTGCAGCTTTGGGCAATTCACTTAACTCCTCAGACCCTCAGTCTCCCCAACTATACAATGGCTATAATACCCTCTCCCTTAGAGGGCTTTTTTGGATATGTAAATGGTAATAAAATAATAAAAATATATGCAAAGGGCCTGGTACTATTCCTGAAAATGTAGGAGCTCAACAAAAGGTAGTTTATTGTTGTTATCACATAATAAAAGTCATTTGGTTGGGGGCAGGGCTGCAGAGAACACAGTCTTACATATACACTGTTGAACAACGGCTACACAACTCTCCCACTAAGACTTTTTTTTTTTTTTTTTTGAGATGCAGTCTTGCTCTTGTTGCCCAGGCTAGAGTGCAATGGTGTGATCTTGGCTCACTGCAGCCTCTCCTTCCTGATTTCAAGCAATTCTCCTGCCTCAGCTTCCTGAGTAGCTGGGATTACAGGTGCCCACCATCACTCCCGGCTAATTTTTTGTATTTTTAGTAGAGATGGGGTTTCATCATGCTGGCCAGGCTGGTCTCCAACTCCTGGCCTCAGGTGAGCCGCCCCACTTGGCCTCCCAAATTGCTGAGATTATAGGCATGAGCCACCGCACCTGGCCCCACTAAGACATGTTAATACACTTGATGTACCAGCGGCAGAGGCTGAACTGAACACTAATTATTATCAGCAGGTATCCAGCTCCTTATTTAGTAAAACCACTAAAAGAGCTTTATTTTTATCTTAATTTCAGTGAATCGAGCCTCACTCAGCTCCTGCTGACGTGAGAGCAGCCTTTTGTGAGGCTACTTCATTCTGTATATTCCTGGGGGTTATAAACTAGCACCTAAGTGTCCTGTACCTACAGAATCAGAAGGTATTTTACCAGGAACTTACATAATTCTTCTCGACAAGTGTGCATGAGAAGCTAAAACTCTGATTTAAAATAAAAATTACACATGTTTGATGAGGTTTTTTCCAGGCAAATATACATACAATCTGTATGTATATTTACATACAGCTTAGTGATCGTCTCTGGATTCATTTTAGCAATGTAAAGATACAGCCTTGATCCAGTTTCTTCACCTCTTTCAGCCTCATATTTTTCATCAGTAAAAATGAGAACATGGATAGTAGCAACTTCCCAGGGTTGTGGAAAGGATTAAAGGAGAAAATACACATTAAGTCCACAGAGTAAAAGCTAAATGTTAGCTGCTTTTATTATTCATGTACCCTGATTTCAACTAAAAAGCTCTCACTTTGATATCACACTTCCCTCCCACAATGCCCATGTCCTGTTGCCTTAAAGATGCTGTTATACCAACCCTAGTAGCCCAAAATAGATGGTCCCTCCTTACCTCTGAGTAAAAAAAACCAAGAAATTTAATTACCAGACAAAGAAAACACACTTTGTTTTCTATTTCTAGATATCAATCTTAAAGTAGCACAAAGAGTGGAAAAGTGTCTCTGAAAACACATTTTCATCTAGGTTGGCTGTTTCTAGAATTTAGAGAACAATGCATTCTAAAAATACTGTGCCTGCATTCATCTTCCCTTGTTTCCCCACTCCGAGGGCCACTTTATACTCCAGCTGGGATATGACAGCTGAAAGAACTTTTTGGAAAACACGCCTTACCAAATGGAGTCCTCGGGCATTAGATCTTATCAATTTTTGTTCAAGATCCAAAACTAAGTTGCTTTATGCATTTTCTGGGTTTTAAGTATTACCCCCACTGTACCCATCCACCCCCCCTTACCAGTAACACACAGCCCAAGCCTTATCAACACTGTTCCTAAGCCCTATTTGTTTCTTAACTGATGCTTTCCCACATCACCCATCACATGTAGGTACAAGGCACTGCAGTTCCTGAAATTTTTGAAAATATCAGCAGTCCCCATCTGATGAATTAGTTACATACCAGAATTTCTTTATAAACTTGGTTATTTGGGGCTGGACATAGTGGCTTATACCTATAATCCCAGCACTTTGAGAGGCTGAGGCAGGGGGATCACTTGAGGTCAGGGTTTTGAGACCAGCCTGGCCAACATGGTGAAACCTTGTCTCTACGAAAAATACAAAAATTAGCTGGGCATGGAGGCACATGCCTGTAGTCCCAGCTACTAGGGAGGCTGAGGAAGGAGAGTCACTTGAACCTGGGGTGCAGAGGTTGTACTGTAGCCTGGGTGACAGAGTAAAACTCTTGTCTAAACAAAACAAAACAAAACAAAACTTGGTTATTTGGAACCTGAAATGAAGTGGGGTCATTTTCCATGAGTAGGAAACAAGGCCCTCTGAGTTCTGTTTAACTCATGGTATAGTCAAAAAAATAATTTTAAAAATTGAATTGTGTATTCCTTTGACAACTATTTATGTAGTACCTATAATATACCTGCCTGGCACTATGTGAGGCTCTTGGAGAGAGGCCAATTAAACACCCATTCCAGGCCTTCAAGGAGCTCACACTCTGGTTTCAGTTTTATCCTCAATCATTATATGGAGCTTACTACATGCCAGGAGCCAGGCTAAATACTTTAAAAATATTAACTAATCTAATCCTATCCTCATAACAACATTATGAGGTAGGCACTATTATTATCTCCAATATATGGATAAGGAAACTGAGGCACAGAAGAGGTCAAGTCACTTGGTGAAGGTCGTGTAGCTAGTAAGTGGTAGAGTGAAGACTGAATCCCAGGCAGTCAGGCTCCTAGTTTTATCTCTTCACCAGTTTACCATCTTGCCTTTTGGTGGAGAAATTCCCTCAGATTCTACCTGAAGGCCCTGGTTGTATACTAAGGGTGGGTACACGTGTCCCCCATATCCTCACTTCCTCTGTGCCTGCAGGGACACCCTCCTTCTCCCTACGCCATTACTCCTCCATCCATCTTAGCTTTAGTTAAGGACAAAAGGCTATTGAGTCCTCACGATCACCATCCCACCTCCCTCCTGGCACTGTGGATTCAGCCTGAACCTCACCTCTCTCCTACTCTCTCTCTTTTTTTTTTTTTTTTTTTTTTTTTTTTTGAGACAGAGTCTCGCTCTGTAGCCCGGGCTGGAGTGCAGTGGCCGGATCTCAGCTCACTGCAAGCTCCGCCTCCCAGGTTTACGCCATTCTCCTGCCTCAGCCTCCCGAGTAGCTGGGACTACAGGCGCCGCCACCTCGCCCGGCTAGTTTTTTGTATTTTTTAGTAGAGACGGGGTTTCACGGTGTTCGCCAGGATGGTCTCGATCTCCTGACCTCGTGATCCACCCGTCTCGGCCTCCCAAAGTGCTGGGATTACAGGCTTGAGCCACCGCGCCCGGCCTACCTCTCTCCTACTCTCCCTTCAACACCCAAATCATCCTCACCTGGACTATCTCTATCACCTCCTAATGGGCTTTCGTCTCTCCAGTCTTTCCTTCAATACTATTGTCTTAGTCTATTTTGTGTTGCTGTAACAGAATACCACAGGCTGGGTGGTTTGTAAAGAAAAGAAATTTATTTCTTACAGTTTCGTAGGCTGAGAAGTTCAAAAGCATGATGCTGGCATCTGGTAAGGGCCTCTGTGCTATGTCACCCCATGGCAGAAGGTGAAAGACAAGAGAGGCAAACAGCAAGAAACAGAGAGGGCCAAAGTCACTTTTACAAAAACCCCCTCTCAAGATAACAAACCCAATCCCGCAACAACATCAATCAGCTCATGAGGGCAGGGCCCTCATGGTCTAATGACCTCTTAATGGTTCCGTCTCTTAATACTGTCACAACGGCAGTTAAATTAAACTTCAACATGAGTTTGGGAGATGTTCAAACCACAGTAACTATGTTTTCTTTTCTTTTTTCTTTTTTTTGAAAGAGTCTCACTGTTACCCAGGCTGGAGTGCAGTAGCGTGATCTTGGTTCACTGCAACCTCTGCCTCCTGAGTTCAAGCGATTCACCCACCTCAGCCTCCCAAGTAGCTGGGACTACAGGTGCACACCACCATGCCCAGCTAATTTTTGTATTTTATGTAGAGAAGGGGTTTCACCATGTTGCCAAGGTTGGTCTTGATCACCTGGGCTCAAGTGATCCATCCACCTCAGCCTCCCAAAGTGCTAATATTATAGGCATGAGCCACCATGCCTGGCCCTCTTTTCTTTAAAAACAAATTTTTTAAGCTTGTAAGTAATATATGATCTTTGAAGAAAAATTAGAAAATATAGACAAAGCAAAAAGAAAAAATTAAGTTACTCAGGGCTTTTACCATGTTGCCCAGGCAGGTCTTGAACTCCCAGGCTCAAGTGATCCACCCACCTCAGCCTCCCAAAGGGCTGCGATTACAGGTGCGAGCTACCATGCCTGGCCTTATGAACTTTACTTTTAACAAAGATTCAGTATTAATGTTATGCTAATTGGGTCATATCATGTCTGGGTAAGAAAACGTCAGTGGTTATAGGTGGCATCCAGCCTTGATTTCGCCCTTGGGGCCTCTGTTATCTGACCCTTACCCTGGAAGGGGTGGTCACCCCTGAGGACCTGTGAGTCTCCCTCATACATGACTCACTGTGCTTCCACCCTAGTATTTCCCAAACCTGGACCTTCCCTTGGGCAGGGAAAACCTACTAGACAGCAGAGCTATGGGTCATTCTGGAAAAAATTCCCTAGAGTAGAAGTGAGAATCTTTCTCCTGAGCACCCTCTGTGATGAGGTCTACAGGGCCCCATGGTGCCCTGCATGTTCTAAAGTATTTTCATTTTCCTTTGTTTTCTTGATTTCTTAGGTGATTTCATCTCACAGGAGGCAGAATCTGAGTAAGTGTTGTTTTGTAGACTCTTTGAATTGAATCAGAGCCCAGAGATGTCAGAGACCAGACAAAAGGGGACTGCTGGACCTACCATGCTGACCCTATTGCAGTACCAGTCCCCAGAAGGTACAGCCTGACACACATACACACACACATGTGAGCATGCACACACACACACACACACACACACACACATCCAAAGACCAAAACTGTTGTTTTTTCAAATTCTCTAATGCATCAGCAGAAGACTACAGAGCTGAGATCCTTTCTCCTTATCTCTACAGACCAAAATCATAGCTAGTTCTCTTTTGTTTCATGGGATTAAAGGAAAAAAAACCTACGGCATTGTCACAAGTTGATTCACATGCTGTAAAAAACCTACTTGTATAATATGCCATTCTTAATGGTCAACTTGGAGAAGAAAATGTGAAATATGCAGCTGATAATCTTTCCAGCTTCGGGCCGGGCTGGCTGATTCATCAAACCCTGATCTGACATGTCCCCTCTATCCTCTCAACCATTCCCTTGACTCACTAGAATTATTACTTCCAAAAGAGGAACCTTGTCTGCTCAATGGATGTATAGATCATGCATTGCATTTTAGAAACAGTGAAAGCAAGGGCTAAGAATAGCCAGAAAGTACTTTAGTTGAGAATCTCTAGTTGAAGTTCAGGGGCATGTGTGTTCAAGAAAACAAGACCTCCCAAAAACAGCAGATTTTTAAACTTTGAATTTGATCCAAAGATGGAAATCTATACATATGATGAACTGTGTTTCTTATTTCTTTCAATTCAGCACTCTCCTGTAGTACCTGAGCATGGGGTACAGAGGTAACAGAACAGAGGACACGCATTGTTAAAGAAAAATCTGGGGTGGTGACAAGCCAAAAGTCTACCAGCCAAAAGGTCGGGAGATTGTGTAGAAGGAAGCTCACATCTTCCACACTCAAAAATATAACTGAGCTACTTTGCTGCTCAACACTTCTTGCTCAGTTTTTACTTATTATTATTATTTTTTTTGAGATGGAGTTTACTTCTTGTCCCCCAGCCTGGAGTGCAATGGCACAATCTCGGCTCACTGCAACCTGTCTCCCGGGTTCAAGTGATTCTCCTGCCTCAGCCTCCCAAGTAGCTGGGATTACAGGCATGTGCCACCATGCCTGGCTAATTTTTGTATTTTTAGTAGAGACGGGGTTTCACTGTGTTGGCCAGGCTGGTCTCCAACTCCTGACCTCGTGATCTGCCTGCCTCAGTCTCCCAAAGTGCTGGGATTACAAGCATGAGTCACCATGCCTGGTTTAATTTTTATTGTAGACTATGTTTTTCAATGTTAAAAACCAAAATTAACATATGCTTTAAAATTTACAAGACCGCTTCCACACGCCATGGATGCTCATTCCTTCCCTTCCTTTGCTGAGTATTTGTGACGCACATACTACATGCCAAGAGTTATGCCAGGCTTTGCAGGCACTTGCACAGCAAGTAAGAACATGGGCTCCTATGGAAGCCTTCGGAGGGGTCACCTCTGTTTGAGGGTCGGGGGAGGGCTCTCAGTAGAAGTTACATAGAAAGACAATTGTCAGAGCATGGTGGCTCACGCCTGTAATCCCAGCATTTTGGGAGGCCAAGGTGGGCGGATCACGAGGTCAGGAGATCGAGACTGTCCTGGCTAACACAGTGAAACCCCATCTCTACTAAAAATAGAAAAAACTAGCCAGGCCTGGTGGCAGGCGCCTGTAGTCCCAGCTACTGAGGAGGCTGAGGCAGGAGAATGGCGTGAACCCGGGAGGCAGAGCTTGCAGTAAGCCGAGATGGCACTCCAGCCTGGGCGACAGAGCGAGACTCTGTCTCAAAAAAAAAAAGACAATTAGGCACAAAAAGAGTGAGGACAAAGGAAGGAAAAGAAAGATTCCAGGCAGAAGGACCAGCAGGTAGAAAGGACTATGTCAAGGAAGTCCAGATCTGTTTAGTTGGCATATGGAAAGGGAGCAGTGCAATGTAGAAAGACATAAGCACGCAGGGGCTGGGTCTCGAAGCCATGTTAAGGAGGAGGCTTTATTCTCAGGCTTCCTCTGCGAGAAGCAGTGAAGGATGTAAAGTGGTGGAGCGGGAACCCAACTTGTGTTTTAGGAAGATCCCTCGGGTTTAGTGTGGGGAATGGATTTGAGAGACAGAAAGGAGGCAGGCAGATCTCCAAGTTAGCAGCAGGAACGCAGGCCAAAAGACTAAGCAGTCTCTGAAAGGGAGAGTCACGGGGCTGAAGAAAACTGGAGGAGTCTGGAGATATTTAGAAGGCAGGCAGGTTGAGATTTGGTGGGAAACAAGAGAAAGGAAAGAGGCCATGATGCCACCCCAGCTTCTGGCTTTGGCAACAGATAGGTACTATTTGGGGGGATGCAAATACCTAGAGGGGTGGTGGGGCTGGGGGCCAGGTAGGGAAGGTATGAAGTCTAGGGGAGAAGCAGCTGTCCCAGAGGCATCTATCAGGACCCCGAGGGATACTCCCAATTAAGGGATGGACACAAGGGGTACCTGCAAAGGAATTCAAGGTGGAGTGGTCAGAAATGTGAGCAGTAAACAGGACAGTGTGCAGTCACAGAGAAACAGTCAACCTTATGTAGCATGTGGCAGAGGTCAGAGTGGAAAAAGCCACTAGATATGGCCATGGCAAGACCTGGTGGCCAAGGCAGTTGAGTCACTTATTCAACACAATCGTATTGAGTACAATAACAAGATCAGAGGAGGTGAAAAGGAGGAATCCAGGCTGAGGTGGGTAGAGAGGAGGGAGAGAGATGAGGGGCAGGATGGAGGGGTGCCTGCAATCCTTTCCTGAGATGGGAAAGACTGAAGGTTGTCAAGCACTATTTATTGTTGTTCCCATTTTTATCCGGAGATCTTTTCTCAAGACCACATATCTGAAAAGTGGAGGAGCAGGAATTCAAATACATGGCTGCTAACTCTTTTCAAAACATCTAATTTTGGCAGCAATAAATGGACCTTTACTAATGCAAAAACAAGTACTCTGGGCTGGGTGTGGTGGCTCCCGCCTATAATCTCAGCACTTTGGAAGGTTGAAGTAGGCAGATCACTTGAGGTCAGGAGTTCAAGACCAGCCTGACCAACACAGTAAAACCCCTCTCTACTAAAAATACAAAAATTAGCTGGGCATGGTGGCATGTGCCTGTAATCCCAGCTATTCAGGAGACTGAGGCAGAAGAATCACTTGAACCTGGGAGGCAGAGGTTGCATGAACCGAGATCACACCACTGCACTCCAGCCTGGGCAATAGTGAGACTCTGTTTCAAAAAAAAAAAAAAAAAAAGTACTCTGGACTGCCTGTCTTCCCTCCTTCTCCACTCTCCCATGACTGCTACATACAACTACGACACTAAGGTGGAAGGAAAAACTGTCATGCTGAACCACAGCTCTCCCAAATTTGTGACATAGATGTACAGATGATGATGACATAGTTACCATCGGAAAAGGCATTCCAAATACTTACCCTTAACCCTAAAATGAAAGGAAATTTAACTTCTAAAACAATATCCCAGAAAAGACAAGTGTCATTTTTCAATTCCACTACTTGGCTCAAAGGGCTTCTTTTCTTTTCCTGGTTGTGACATTTCACTGTTTTACTCTCAAAGGAGCAGAAAGCCTGCAGACCAGCATGGGGCCCTGCCTCAGAGGAGGAAGATGTGGGGTCGGGGGCCTGGCCAGTGGCGGATGAGATGTCTGGTAGGGGTCTGGACAATCTGAGTCCATAACCAGTCAATCCTGGGGGGCATCACCATCAGAAGATACCAAGCCACATAAAATACACGTAACTCAGAGATAAAAAGGAAGCAGAGGGATAATAAGAGGAAGAGGATAAAGAGAAAGAAAATAAGAAAATGATCTATGTCTAGTACTGTCTGGAAGGAGAGTGACTCAACATTTTTGGAAATCCAGGCTCTTTCTCTAGCCTTTCACTCCAGAGCCTTCAAGGGCTGACATGGGATGGAAGGATTCTTATGTCATCAAGTCTAATACTGCAATTCTACTTTGTCTATTTATTGCTAATAAACTGACACTGCCTTTCATTGATGTTTTATTACACCGAATGAATGAATACAGATCCTCTTTACAGATATGGCTTGATTCTCCTTGGGTACCCCTCCCCTTTCCCCACCACCCACCATGTCCCAACCCCCATCCCTGACCTCTGCCATCGGGGTCCTCCCTCCTCTGCTGCAGAGGTACAGGTAGCTCTCTTTTCACGCCCTTCATTTGCTTATACCTCTTGTTTTATAATTTTCCTAAAGTGAACCAAATTATTTTCCATCTTGAGAGGTGTTTTTTTTTTTTTTTTTAACTTCACAGCATCCATCTGGATAGTGGCTGACGCTTCTGCTGTAATAAAACTGGAATTAAAAAAAAAAAAAAATCTAGAGGCTTTCCAGAACTCACTTAGAGGCTTCGCTCTGCCTCCCAAGATCAACCGACTTGCTCTTCATAATCTAAGCAAGGTCTGAGCTATGTTATTTCTTTGAAAATTTATATTAGAGCTTTTCCAAATCCCTGGCACACACTCTCCATTTAAAACTAACTGTGGAGACCAAAGCCTGTTATATAAGCATCCAAGTCTGTAGCCATGGGCCATATTTCTTCAGCTGCCAGATCACATGACTGATAACACAGCCAAGATAAAGGCAATAATTTTTTAAAAATTTTTTTCTAGAAGAAAAAAGTCCTGCATATTTGAAAAAAATAAAAAGATTAGGGTCATTCCCATCAGAAGCTATTCTAAGTGGTCATTCCTCAAAATTGAAACAAAAATAAATTTGATTTTAAAACAAGCCACACCTACAGTGGCCACTGTGGGTTGCTTCCTAACGTTGATTTCCCTTTCTCCCTCTTTAAGGAACTTCTATTGTCCGAAACTATTCACCCCGTTCATCCCCAAGGCAGAGTTTGAGTCAATCTTCATGGCATTTCTCCCGGGACTATTATTGACCCAGGGATGAGCATGTGACCTAATGTACCCAATCACACTAAAGGGAAGAACTTATTTTCTGGGAAAGGGAAACATATCACCCCGGTGGCTATTGGCAGCCATCTTGCAACCATGAGGGATACCAGCCTGAAGAGCATAAAGAGTTTAGGGAGATGGAAAGGACCTGTGTGTTTGGTGATAGTTTAGTAACTGAGTCAGTCAATCAGGGATCAACCTAACTCTGTACTTTTTATTCTGTGACATACAAAGCATCTCTATCTAAGGCTCTGTGAGTCAGGATTCCTGTTGCTTTCTCCAAATGGCTATAACACCAAAGAAGGGGGGGTGGTGGGGGAATCTGGTGCCATTTCCTTTTTCTTTTCTTTAAAAAGTTTATTTGTTCTTTTGTTGTTTTTTAGGAAACAGCCTCTTACTATGTTGCCCACGCTGGAGTGCAGTAGCTATTCACAGGCACAATTGTAGCACACTACAGCCTCAAACTCCTGGGTTCAAGCTAGGCCCTGTTATGCTTTAGCCTTTGCATAGCTGGGACTACAGGTGCAAGCCACTGTGTCCAGCCCTGGCACAATTTTTCTGACCTACAAATTACATTTTAAAAGGTTTCTTTTTTTTTTTTTTTTTGAGACGGAGTCTCACGCTGTTGCCCAGGCTGGAGTGCAGTGGCGCGATCTCGGCTCACTGCAAGCTCCGCCTCCTGGGTTCACGCCATTCTCCTGCCTCAGCCTCCTGAGTAGCTAGGACTACAGGCGCCCGCCACCGCGCCCGGCTAATTTTTTTTTGTATTTTTAGTAGAGACGGGGTTTCACTGTGGTCTCGATCTCCTGACCTTGTGATCCGCCCGCCTCGGCCTCCCAAAGTGCTGGGATTACAGGCTTGAGCCACCGCGCCCGGCCAAGGTTTCTTGGTTTAGTGGCTCATGCCTGTAATCGCAGCACTTTGGGAGGCTGAGGTGGCAGATCGCTTGAGCCCAGGAGTTTGAGACCAGCCTAGGCAACATGGTGGAACCCATCTCTATAAAAAATACAAATATTAGCCAGGCATGGTGGTTCATGTCTGTAGTCCCAGCTACTCAGGAGGCTGAAGCAGCAGGATCGCTTGAGCCTGGGAGGTGGAGACTGCAGTGAGTCATGTTTGCACCACTGCACTCCAGCCTGGGCAACAGAGCAAGACCCTGTCTCCAAAAAAAAAAAAAAAAGGTTTCTTCTTTCCTTCACTATAATGGTTGCACTGTCCATTCACTGTATCTACATGCATTTTTATAACTGAGTACATTTTTCCAGGTTTTGTAGGAATTTTAATGGGTTTAAGCCTAGTGATTAAATATATATTATTAACTGGCTGCTACCACACAAAGTTGAAGAGAAGCAAACTCAGCTCTGAGGATACTGAGCCCCTGCCAGTGCCTGTCAAGATGCTAGAGATTATAACAATTGACAATGGTAGTCCCTGTGTGTGCTTGTGGATTTACCTTCTGGTGAGGGGAGGAAGACAGTCAACAGGAACAACAGACGGTTTAGGTAGTAACAACTGCCCAGAAAGCACTTGCGAGGAGGGCAGGGCTTGCTTTAAATTGAGTTACCAGGAATGGCCTTTGCAACAAGGTGACATTGAAAGCTGAGATCAGAACAAGGTGGGAGTCAAATCTGGGGGAAGAAGAAAGGAAAGAATAAACCTCGCATGTTTCAGTACCTCAATAAATTCTGGTTTATAAGAAGGTGCCAAGAGATGGAGAGGGTGGAGGGAAATGGGGTTGGCAGGTGGGCAGTAGCCTAGACATGTGGGCCCTATAGGCCAAGGAAAGTGGATCTACATTTTATTTTAAGTCAGGGATTCTTACTTGTTTCTGTGTCATGTACTTCCCGGGCAGCCTGCTGAACCCTGTGGACCTCTGCTTGCAAAATGTTTTTAAATGGCGAAGACAAAAACAAACAAACAAAAAAATGTAGGATTATGAAAGACCAAGGGTGGGGCTGTGGGGGCAGGGAGATTATGGGAGTGGTTTATCCTGTCAGGGAGGAGTATTTTTATCATGGGCATTGTTTAGAGTTACCAGCTTATAGTGATCATAGAAGAATAGACTTTAAGTTGACTGTATTATTGTTTTGTTTTGTTTTTTGAGACAGAGCCTCGCTCTGTCGCCCAGGCTGGAGTGCAGTAGGCAATCTCAGCGCACTGCAAGCTCCACCTCCCAGGTTCACACCATTCTCCTGCCTCAGCCTCCAGAGTAGCTGGGACTACAGGTGCCCACCACCGCGCCTGGCTAATTTTTTGTATTTTTTTAGTAGAGACAGGGTTTCATCGTGTTAGCCAGGATGGTCTCGATCTCCTGACCTCGTGATCCGCCCGCCTCAGCCTCCCAAAGTGCTGGGATTACAGGCATGAGCCACTGTGCCCGGCCTGTATTATTGTTTTTAAATAATAAAACCACACCACCTTGTTGCCTAAATCCAGGGAAGACTGCGCCCACATCCCTCTTGCCACCCCCTTGGTACACCTTTTTTTTTTTTTTGAAGACAGGGTCTCACTCTGTCACCCAGGCTGGAGTGCAGTGGTGCGATTTCGGCTCCCTGCAACTTCCACCTCCCAGGCTGAAGTGACTCTCCCATCTCAGCCTCCGAGTAGCTGGGACTACAAGCACAAACCATCACACCAGGCTAATTTTTGTTTAAGTAGAGACAGGGTTTTGCCGTGTTGGTCAGGCTGGTCTCGAACACCTGACCTCAAGGGATCCACCCACCTCAGTCTCCCAAAGTGCTGGGGTTACAGGCATGAGCTACCACGCCCAACCCCCTTGGTATACTTCTGATTAAGAAAATTCATTACATTGAGCTGGGCATGATGGTTCACACACCTGTAATCCCAGCATTTTGGGAGGCTGAGGTGGGTAGATTGCCTGAGCTCAGGAGTTCCAGACCAGCCTGGGTAACATGGCGAAACCCTGTCTCTATTAAAAATATAAAAATTAGCCAGTCTCATAACCTGGTCTCAAGATAGATAGATAGACAGACAGACAGAAATTAAAATAAATAATTTAATTTAAAATAAAATATAGTTTACAACATAAAAAAATAATTTATCAAATGACTTCTTTGTTCATATTTATTTCATTTTATTTTATGTTTTTAGAGACAGAGTCCTACTCTGTCACCCAGGATGGAGTATAGTGGTACGATCATGGCTCACTGCAGCCTCAAATTCCTGGGCTCACGTGATCCTTTGCCTTAGCCTCCTGAGGGGTGTGCTGAGACTACAGGCATGCACAATCATGCCCAGCTGATTTTATAATTTTTTTGTAGAGATGGGGTCTCACTATGTTGCCCAGGCTGGTCTCTAGCTCCTGGCCTCAAGCAGTCCTTCCACCTCAGCCTCCCAAAGTGTGAGCCACTGTGTCTGGCCTGTTTATACTCTAAATAACAGATATGGTAGCAGATCTAACCACTACTGTCATTTTGAATAATCAAATGGGCATACAAAATATTCTGAGATATATGCAACCAGTATAATATGAAGAGAAAATCACAGTGGGTTCTTTTGGTGACAAAGTCACAAGTAACTGCTGATATTGCTGTGGGTTTTTTGTCCCCATTTATAGAAAGGAAATGTAAATCTCAGTTGGAGGTTAGTGAAAATACAGATGTAATTTTTTTTCCAATCCAAATTTATGGACCCCATGGAAGCTCCTGGAAGTCAGTGAAGAGTTTGACTAAGGAGTGTAATGTAATCTGATTTATGTTTCTAAGAAGATCTGCCTCATGGATGGTGGGGGATGAGGTGATTAAAACGTGCCAAGTTCATTTCCTGCTCAGAAGCTGGCAATGGTCAGCTGGAAGGAAGAGCAACAACAGGGTTTCTTTTGAATCATGCCTATTAAAGAACAGAGAAGATCTGCCTTTATGAGTGGTCTCTGGGCCCACAATGAAAAGGCAATGCAGCAGAAATAAAGCACCTCCAGTCCCCTGCTGCAGGGAAAGGAGAGGAGATTCATGGCCAGGAGAGGCCCCTGTGCAAATCTGCAAAGGCTTGGAGAAAAGAAACCATGTCAGCCTTAGCTTCCTATAAGACAAGTGTGATGATAAGCACCTCTCAGGCTTGTTATGCAGGCAGAGGGGCTGCTGCAGTATGAAGCACCTGTCACCAGTAAGTGGTGGTCAGTGCCAGGGTGGTACCTTCCCTTTTGGTGCCTTCTGCCTGGGACTTTGGCCATTAACTTCAGAGTGGGGTGGGACATGGAGGAGTCTTAGGGGCCATCTCACTTTGAAGAAGTCAAGGGACAGCCTTCGATTGTCTAGAAAGCTTGGGGCTGGAAGGAACTGGAACCCAATCTGTCATCTAGGTTTGGTAGAAAACCAACACAAGCTCCTCAAATGCTCAACATTTAAAACCTAGATTGCCCAGGTGAAAGCATGCAAAAGAAACAGTCTTCCTAGCAGAAAAA